>NC_134496.1:28612092-28618961 GCF_040206685.1 Ascaphus truei | reverse complement strand
CTTCCCCTTTCTCTCCCATCGACCCCGGTCTCCCTGGTGTGGTGTCCCAGGTCAGGCTGCAGCTCTGGGACACCGCCGGGCAGGAACGATTCCGCAGCCTTATCCCGAGTTACATCCGAGACTCCACAGTGGCCGTGGTGGTTTATGACATCACAAGTGAGTACAGTACTATACCTTCTACAGCCTGCGACCTCATTGGCTGCCGGCAGCATCCTACACACTATGAATAGAACAACATATGGGTATTAAAAATGGAGTAAGAAACAAAGAAAGGAACACATTAATAATAAGACAGACTCACAGATGACCGCTTTGGGCATGCTTATGGTGAAAAAAAATCAGTTGCCTTTTATTTCAAAGGAACAGGCAAACATCCAGAAAAACAACGTTTCAGGCCCACAAGGCCTTACATTAGGTAGGTGTTCAAAATACAGACATTCAATTCCAGTTATATATATATGTATATATACATACACATATATACACACAATACATACATACATATACACACACACACACACACACTCACATATATACATACATATCGGCACCCTCTTCAACGAAGCTGACGTCAGGGAACCTCAGGTCCACCAACTATACAGTCCCATGGGAAACCTTCCACTATATTGTATCTTTCTTCTTGCACCGATAACGCGGTGCGTGATGACGTCACAATGGGACGTAACATGCCCATCAGTGACCATGGTAACTAGAGGCGAGGCACCCAAAAGGATGAGATAACACTATGGACATAAAAAAAACTATGTGATAACCACCCAAATGGTTACGGAGAGAAAACTTACAAAAACATAATGTAATACTAATACTACACAATAATTACAAATACGTTGTATCTATCTCTAATATACTATTAATTCCAATGTCTCAAAACATGAGGGGACATACACACCAATATATATTATAATAAAATAACCTCATCTCTTCGTGATAGTAGTGACATATATATATATTATATATATATAAAGCAGAAAATAGCAGTGTTAGTCCAGTTGCGATAGTGCAGAATAAATGAGTTCTTCAGTATTAGGTGATACCTTTTTTATTGGACTAACAATTTATGTCATAGGACAAGCTTTCGAGAGTTATCCTCTCTTCTTCAGGTCAAGCAATACTTGCTTGACCTGAAGAAGAGAGGATAACTCTCAAAAGCTTGTCCTATGACATAAATTGTTAGTCGAATAAAAAAGGTATCACCTAATACTGAAGAACTCATTTATTCTGCACTATATATATATAGTGCATTCTAAGTCATAAATTGGGCATCACACTTTTTTAATTCATCCCCCACATTTCATCATTTTCCAATGTATCAACAATACCTTATTTTGAGATCTTTTAACAAAATCATGTTATTCGAATACAGGAATAGGTAAATATATAACTAGGACCAGTGGGGAACTGCACCAATATCAACCCAAAAGAAGAAAACCTAATAAACAGTTTATCAATGCGACACTACCCTTGCTCATCTATTGGATAATATCTCTTACTAACTCATTAGAAGTCTTTGATATCACAAGAACAAACTCTAAGATTCAGGCATTCATGCCTTTTGGAGCAACACAGTCCAATTCAAAAATCCATCAGGATCCTTTTCTTAGCAGTACATTTTCCCTATCACCACCACTCTTAGGTGGGGCTACCCCGTCTATAATTTGATATCTCAATTGGCTGATATTAATGTTTCATCTCTACAAAAGGTCTTCCTTGTTGGGAGTCACTTGGTATGTCACCATTATTCTTTAGGGCTTGACCAATCGCACATTTATGTTCACTAATCCTTTTCCTGATAGGTCCAATTGTTTTACCCACATAACATTTGCCACGAGGGCACCATAATAGATAGATTATATGGTCAGAATTGTAGGTAAAACAAATTCTTTATCTTATAGGATTTGCCCATTCTAGGGTGTCTAAAAGTGTCTCCCTTAATCACTGAATAGTAGTATAAGTAATGTAGATACGGGAAGGTACCAAATTTCCTCGTGGAAAAATATGTTTATAGTCTAAAACTCCTGCCCCTACTATAAGGGAACAATGGAAGTGATCCCAGTATATTACACAAAGCAGGATCACTCCCAAAGACTCGCCAATGTCTCATAAGGGAGTTCTTTGTATATCTAGAGGCTGACATATACCTAGAGATGAATGGAATCATCTCTTTCTTTCCCACCGTTGGTTTTTGGGCATTAGAAGGTCCTCTTTCAAGGTCTGTTTTACCTTCATAAGGGGCTGTCCAATGTTTGTTTCCTATGTCCTCTATCAATAAACTTAGTCACCACCTGTTTCAGTCTCCCATCCAATGTTGTTGGATGAGATACCATCCTTTTCTCTCATAGCAACTGTCCAAGTGGCCAGTTTTCAATTAATCTTAATGGGTGGAAACTGTTTCCCAACAATACGTTATTTTTATCAGTTGTCTTCACATAAATATCAGTAGCGAGACAATCCATCACATCATCAAATATTGGATAGCATCATAATCAGCCGTCATAGTAAACTTCATTGGGGGGTGTGCTAAATTTATGGGGTTCGCTAATCATTGACTTTGCATTAAAAAAAATTGCGCCACGCGGCTGAAAGGTAAAACGGTGAGCAAATATCCGTATTGGAATCCGGTAAAACTCTTAACATTGGATTAATGAAAAACTTTGCATTCCTGTTGCACACGTGGGCAGATAACCACCAGCAGTGAAAGGGTTAAAAGGAGCAGTTTCTCCTCCTATTTAATTTAGAGGATAGAGACCGGGCGTCTCCCATAGCTACTATTTTCTGGGGAATCCGGGATGCTTGCCGAAGAAGTTATCAGGTTTAAATCTCTCTCAGGGGAGACAAAATGGCTGACAAATCTCATCAGCTGGGGCTTCCTATTGGGCGGCCATTTAAATCCCCTCTAAAAACAAGGAAATAATACCTGTAACTCCACCCGTAAGTATCTCAGAGCTGAAAATGGTGAGGTTCACTCCTGAGGACTCCCTGGTTCGGTAGGGTGAATTGTTTCCCCCCCCCCCCCCCCCCCCGCTCGCGCTTGCTGAATTATGCAGGACAGCCTGCGCTCATGCTTGGAGAGTTGGTGACGTCACTGCTCTCAAGCATGAGGGTGCTAAGCGGCCGCAGCCTAACTTTCTTCTCGATACTTAACAGCTGTATCCTAGTAGACAGATACTATTAACCACACGCTAGCAGTATCCCTTTATTTTGCGAGCAGCTCTAGCCTTGGGGGAGCAAGGACTCCGTATTATATGTGCACTTTCCATGTCGTTACTCTTCGTCTTCATTTTCTATGCCGATTTCTTAATTTTGCCATTAAAGCATTTGCCTTTTAACACCGATTCTATTACTTCATCATCACTGGATGGAAAATATTTATTCTACATTGAACCTACAGTCTCCAAATACTATATATTCACTATTGTACTCCGTAAATATACTGCATATAGTGGTTACTCTATCCATCTCATCCACCACTAGCGGTCCAGTACCCACTCTTCTCGTTCTTGCATTAATATTACTCCATTGGTTAGAGTGCATGTTACCAGGGGTTCCATAAACACCTTGTTTATAGGGTGTTTACCCTGCTGTATTTCCTGGCATGTAATTACAAGAACTTTCTAACTGTGCCCCACATTCAGCCATTATCAGCTCAATGTGTGACGAGTCAGCTGCCACGCACATTATCATCGTCAACCCTCGCTACGCCGTCAGATTTCAGTCCGCTGCGAGCGCCACTAATTTCTGAAGTCGTCAAAAATAACACTATCAGCTCATTAGATAATTAGCAGCACTTATCACCAGCTCTTTAGCATCTCATTAGCATGTTTAAATTAGCTCTTTAACACTGCTCTGTGTGTTGTGTTTAAAAGCCTTGTCATTATTTGAGCATGTGTGTATCCTTGTACGGAAAGCCGGCTGAAGACGCACTTTCCCCATAACTCGTGTGCCTACAGAAATGTCAAGAGAAGGAATATTAAAGGATGTTGTAAAACCAGACAAAATAAAAGCATGAGATCCCCGTCCACCTTTCATATACACCTGATTCCTCATCTCTCTCACATCACCCCTGGGCCCTCGCATCCCCTTCTCCATTCATTCTCTCTCTCTGTCTCTCTCTCATCCCACCCTATTTCTCCCTCTCATCCCACTATCCCCCTCCTGTCTCTCTCGTATCACCCTCTCCTTCATCGCTCACATCCCCCTCTCCCTGTTGCAATCTCGTATACCCTCTCCCCCTCACTCTCATCTCGCTCTCTCACACCCCCCCTGTCCCTGCTCCCATCCCCCTCTCATATCCCCTTCTCCCTACTCAAACTCTTGTAAACCCCTCTCCTCCCTCTTTCATATCCCTCTCTTGTATCCCCCTCTCCTCCTCTTTTGTATCCCACTTTCATAATCCAGTCTCTTTCTCTTTCATTCCCCTACCTCCTTTGCATCCTCCTCCTTCTTCTCTCTCTCATATTCCCCATCACCATCTTTTCCCGCTTTACACCCCTTTCTCTCCTCTTGTATTACCTCACCTATCCCTCGTATCCCTTTCTCTCATCCTACCTCCACCTCTATTACAGATAGTCCAGCTTTGCACCCCCCCCCCCCCCCCCTTGCACATAACACCATCACCCTTTCGAACAGTTGTTCCATAATGAAAAGGTATGATAGCATATTTAGGGTTTGAAATTTCCATGTGAAAACCATTTTTTGGGCTAATTAGTGGCTTCGTCTCTGAATCTCATGTCTTCTCTGTTCCACAGATCTGAACTCCTTCCACCAAACTTCCAAATGGATCGATGACGTCAGAACAGAAAGAGGAAGTGATGTAATAATAATGCTAGTCGGAAATAAGACAGACCTTGCAGACAAAAGGTAGGTGCAAGAAAATTGGGTATCTATTTATGTTGCTCTGGGTCTTAAATCTATATATTTTAATTAACGCTTCTGGTAGACCATTTGGCACTAGTTCCATCAATCATTCAGGGGTCTTCATGTATCAAGTTTCTGCAATTTTCACTGTGATGAAAAATCAGCAGTTAAAGGAATAATTCAGTTGTCCAGTAATAGATAAAATGCACTCGTTATGGTGGAAAAAAAAGGGGTCTAAAAGACCATTTATTGTGAATATAAAGATCAACAGAGCACATCATGTGGGATGTTATCCCTACCTCAGGTGCAATAAAACTAGCAGTGTACACAAAAATGTTTAAATAAACCACCCAACCACCAATAACAATGCCATTCCATGCCATATGTAAATTAGATGACGTCATTGGTACATCCCTTTTAGTGACGTTGTAGGAGACGAGTGCAGAGGTATAACCAGAAAGACATATTTGGGGAAAATAAACCCTGGCTTTTATTCAGCCCATAGCTTCAAAGAATACATCTTTAAGGCAGCACACAACTAAACAGACCATCTATTCCTTTGTAAGGGCTGATTCACTCTCCCAGCGGGAGGTTAGGCCGCTTACCAGATCCACAAGTCAAAGAGGTGCCTGTTATCAGGGGCTCTTTCCCTTAGTCCATGTCGGGTGTCTGCGGGGTGCACCCTCTGGCGGGTTTCAGTGACTGCTGTGTCCTGGAATAGCCGATGGTTCCCGGGGATCCCTCTCTGTGTGCATACACCTTCCACGTGCTAAAGAGATCCCCTGCAGATTAAGCATGAGGCTTTTCTACCTGACTGCTGAGCCAGGTGGAGACTGGCTAATTATCTACAGCTGCAATTAACCAGCTCCCTGCTGGTCTCATCAGCCAGATAAAGGCTTCCTATTTGGAGCCCTTTAAGACAGGGGTTAAGGCCCTGTCACAGGTATGATCCGTTTAAATGTCTTGATAAAGTATACTGTTATACATAATTGCGAATTTCCATATTTATATAATAAAAATAAATTCTAAAATATAAATTGAGTGGGTTATACAGGCAAAAAGCAATTTTTAAATAACAAAGTGTTATCCTAATTTCTTCTAGCTAATAGTTCAGATAAGCTTTTCTAAAGCTTACATTTCAAAATCTCTTAAAGTGATGTATATCATATATAAATGAAACTCGGCTTCTCTGTAGGAATTTATCAGGACTATGTTTCTTTTATATAGTTCTATTTCTAGTTAAGATGATACTATATTAGTTTGAGACATAGTAAATAAGATACAATTAATAAAATGTACTATGTTTACAGTTTATTATCACACAGTTGTAATAAAGAATACACAAATGTAGTTTATGTATCATTTGAAGCAGGATTTATAAGCGACGTACAGCATGTTTATCACAAACCATGTTCTGGCATTTTTTATTAAAGATATAATTAGGTTTTAAATATTTATACATAAAGGTTGTTATTTAGTGGTTCATGTGTTTATACATTTTTATGTGTATGGTCATTATTTTATATTAGTATTATCCCAATCTTGTTGTCTATATATAAGTGTACTATTAATTATAATATACGTATAGCAAAAGTTAGTTATCTTCCTTATCTTATTATGTTATTGGCTTTTATTATAATAGCTTTTATATATAATCATAGTCTATAGGAATTATTTTAATTGTTCTACACAAGGTAGGTTGGTCAGTCCGGTGTGCATCTAAATATTCAATATGTGTATGTATATACTGTATATGTAATGGTCCTTCTTGTGGAAAAGGCTTATATGTAGATATCTTATCTCTGTTATAACAGGTTCCATCCTTAAGAGGGACGTCTATTAAAAGGGAATCTTTTCAGTTGTACTTTGCACTAGGGTTACAATCCCCAAATATTGTGCTAGATTTCAAATAAGTCTTTATAGACAAATATGTCCACGCTGCTCACCATGTCAGTCGTGAACCCGCATTATGGAACTGTATGGGATCTTTCAAC
>NC_134496.1:28499592-28607092 GCF_040206685.1 Ascaphus truei | reverse complement strand
TCAAAATACACACTAGACGTTCTGTTCCAAAGAGGACTATAATGTATACATATAAGCATTCCACATGTGACACTCCTAGATATATATCTTAGAGAAAACACCGTAGATCCCAATCCACATTAAGTCCATTGGGTTGTAACGTGTTAAGTGTGTGGATCCAATGCGCCTCCCTTTGATGTAGGAGCTTGGTTCTATCACCACCCTGAGGGGGGAGGACTATGTGTTCTATGGCGCAACAACTGAAATTGTCCACAGAACCCAGTGGACAATTGTTAAAGTGGATTGGGACCGGATGTGTCATGTCTAGATTTTTTATGAGCCTTAAGTGTTCTAGAATGCGGATTTTTAAGGCTCTACTAGTAAGCCCCACATACTGTTTCTTACATCCGCATTGTAGCAGGTATACGACATAGTTAGTCTGACATGACATAAAGGTTTTTGGGCCTCATGCAGAGAGCATCGTTATTTCGAAATTCGCCATTTTTTGTACAATTTCGCGCAGAAACCGGCAGAAAATGGCGAGTTACGAAAAACGCGCCATTTTGTTTTTTCTATTGCTAAAACTCGCCTCGCGGCTGGCGAGAACCTCCATCTCGCCATTTTTAAAACTCTCCGAATGCAGAGAGGTGCGAACGGCATGTAGCGGCTGTTCGCGCCAAGAAAATGGCGCGATTCTCGCATTTTTGCCGCGCCAGGAAAAGATGGCAAGATGGCGCTCGCCGCCTATAGTAAAGGGGAAAAAAAAGGCGCGAATTTGTTTTTACACGTTTCTGAAGCGCGCATCTCGCCAATTTAAACTCGCCACACGCATCCATGTTAAACATAGCAGAATTCGCACTTTTCTGCATATGGAGAATAAAACTCTCCAAAAAAGCTACTTTTTATGAAATTCGCCAATTTTAAAATTCTATGCTCTCTGCATGAGGCCCTTTATCTGATATTTACGTGTTTCCTCTTTGTCAGTGAAATGTGTAACTTTCTTCATTTTGGGACAAATCTTACAATGCCCGCATTTAAATGATCCAATCAATTTTGGAAAAAAAGACAATTTATTTTGGTTGGTATTGGTTGTTTTCAACAAACTGGGTGACAAGATATTCCCTAGCGTTGCTGCTCTACGAAACACTATTTTGGGTCCCACACATGCCATTTCTTTTAAAAAAAGGATCTAATGATAGTGTGGCCCAATGTTTGCGTATGATAGTTTTAATTGAGTTCGCTTGATCGCTATAATTTGTAATAAAGAATGGCGCTTCTGTGTTCTCGGCCTTGGTGTCTATCTGTGTACTCCTGGCTGACATATTAGTAAGGGTATTCCTATCTATGCTCAATGCATGCTGGTATGCCTGGTCAAGATCTGCACCATCGTACCCCCTCGACAGGAACCTCTCTCTCATCTCGTTCGCCCTGTGGATAAAGGCCTCCAATGTGGAGCAGTTCCGGGGCAGTCGCAGGAACTGCCCCTTTGGAATGCCTCTAACCAGAGGGCGTGCGTGACAACTCTTGTAATGAAGCAATGAATTCCTGGCATTCTCCTTTCTATAAATATCTGATTGAATTTTATACTCCATATCCACATATAGATTTAAATCTAGAAAATAAATTTGGTTTTTGTTATATGTGTGAGTAAATTTCAAGTTAAGAGTATTGTCTGCCAGGTATTCAAAAAACCTCAATAGGTCCTCCTCCCCACCACTCCAGATCAAAATCAGGTCGTCAATGTAGCGTTTGTAGAACACCACATGACGCCTGAAAGGATTGGAATCTCCAAACACGTGGGACATCTCCCACCAACCCATGAACAGGTTGGCGTAGGAGGGGGCAAAGGATGTCCCCATAGCTGTCCCACGTGTTTGGAGATAATACTGCTGGTCAAAGAAAAAATAATTGTGCGTGAGTGAAAATCTAATACTATCAAGAATAAAAACTACGTGTGCTGGCGAGAGAGTGGAGTGATGTTGTAAAAAGTGCTCAGTGGCTGTGAGGCCGTGCTCGTGATTGATAATGTTATATAGGGAAGCCACATCCAGGGTGACCCAGATGTAGCTAGGGTGCCAAGTGATAGGTGCTAAAAGAGATAAGACGTGCTTGGTGTCAATAATGTGTGAGGGTAAAGAAACGACCAGTGGCTGTAAAAGGTGATCTATATATTGTGATAAGTGTTCACCCAGGGAACCAATAGATGAAATAATGGGTCTACCTGGGGGTGCAGTGAGTGTTTTGTGTACTTTGGGCAGGTGATGAAAGATGGGAGTGATAGGATCTGGAGTGGTGAGGAAGTCCCGCTCACTGGGTGAGAGAACATGTAGAATCTCACCTTCGTCCAAGAGGTCCTGGAACTCCCTAATGAACATAGGAGTAGGGTCCCTGTCGAGGGTATGGTACGCTTCTGGATCCCCCACTATATAACTACATTTATGTATAATTATTTCAATGGTAATTATTATATCTTAAGTAAAAAATTGAAAGCCTAGTCTGTGATAAACATACTGTACATCTCACCCTTCTAATATCAACTACATTGAAAATGTATTTATTTGAACTGTGACAAACTTTCAACATTGTGAATAAGATACGATTAGAAAAAATGTACTATGTCTCAAACTAATATAGTATAATCTTAACTAGAAATCAAACTATATAAAAGAACCATAGTCCTGATAAATTCCTACAGAGTAGCCGGGTTTAATTTGTATATGATATATAACCCCTAAGGGAATTTATAAAATGTAAGCTTTAGAAAAACTTACCTGAAATATTAGCTAGAATAAACTAGGATAACACTTTATTTAAAAAATTACCTTTTGCATGTATGACTCGCTTACTTTATATTTAGGATTTTTTTTTAAAGTATATAAATAAGTCGATTTCACAATTATATATAAAATTATACTACTTCTTGACATTTATACTGATCACTTCACTAAAAGGGATGTATCAATGACCATCTAATTTACATATGGCGTGAAATCAAATGCAATTGTGATTGGTGGTTGTTTATATAAAAATGTTTGCATACACTGTTAGTTTTATTGCACCCGAGGAAGGCAAGACACCCTCCTCCCCCCCCCCCCCCCGAAACGTTGTGCCCCGTAGATCTTTGTATACACAATAAATGGCTTTATAGATCCTCTCTCACCATGATGCGTGCGTTTATCTATTCTTGGACAAATAACTCATGCAGTGACGGTTCGTGGGAGATCACGCCAAACAGATACGCAGCACTGCGATAAATACTTTTGAAAACCCTTCTACTGCAAATCAAACCCCAACAGGAGTGCAGGACAAGTATAATTTTTTTCTGGACCTAAAGGAATAATCCACCCTAACTGACCTCCATCTTTTTTCTTTTTCTTTACCGGATTGGAACTGGGGGGGTCCTCCAGCGTTGAACCTCACTATTTCCCACTCTGGGTTCTCGAGATAATTACTGGCGAAGTTACCGGTATTACTTCCTGATTTTTAAAGAGGCTTTAAAATGGGCATCCAATAGAAAGCCACCACCGATGATGTGGCAGCTTCCTATTGGCCTCAGATTTGCCAGCTATTTTGGTTTTCCCTGAGGCAGATTTAACGCCGGTAACTTCGCCATTAAGTACCACAGAAACCAATGGGGTTCCCGTAACTAAAAATAGTGACGATTGGCTCAGGGGGATCCCCGCTTCCCACCCTGCAAACAAAATGTGGGCAAAAAAAAAAGAGTAGGAAGAACTGCTCCTTTAATTATTACTTTAAAATTGGCTTCAACCATAGGAAATGATCAATCACTTGATGAAGATCATGAGAAGGGGAGGTTCATGGAAGCCAACCCCTGCCTGATATTTTTGACACTGCAAAGATAAAGATGGCTGCAGAAAGTGACACAATTATCATACATGAACCATCACTATAAAGACTCCCCAAACTGCTCACGGATGCACACAGGGTGAACAGGAGCAAAGTACTTGATGGCGTTGATCCAAAGGGAAGCATGTTTAAATGTCTCCTTGCTTCAGATGCAGCTAAGGGAAGCCATCTGGGAGATGAAAAGATGCCGACCTTGGATGTTCATTCTGTAATGAGGAATGAACGATGATGGCAATTTTTCTGTAGACTCCTACGATGGGGGTTCCCTCTAATGGAAAGCAAATTAGGCATCGATCTGTGCTTGTGCCGGCTCCCCCTGCTGTTCTAGGCCATCAGTGGGGGCTGTAAGACACCTGCTCCCATCTCACACGACACTCCATGGCTGGTTAGAACAAGTCTCTATTTATAAAAGAAGGAAAATGGGAACCACTCTCAAAGAATAGGGTCACCTACAAAAGGACTGCACTTAAATTACCGTGGAGGATCAGCACGGAGAACTCAAACACGACAGCAGTGGGAACATCAAAAAATACATTTATTACATAAATACACACATTACAAAATGTATATAAAAATGCCCCTAAAAGGGTATATTAAGATGGTCATCTCCAGATAAAACACCTGGCTAACCTCAGTACTGTATGAATAGGAATAAAATACAGATAAGTCTAATTGAAAAATGACCTAACCATATATGTATCACTCAAACCGCTGACAAAAATGTAGGTAAAGCCAAATATCTATATACTCGTGCATCCACTAAATAGTATACAATATACAATACAGAACATTAATAAATGGATCACAATATAGTAATACAGATCAAGTAGATGCGAGTGTCAAAGTCTTGAAATACCATCCACATGTACACATTTCAGTTAATCTTGTACAAAGTACACCTTGAGAAAAGTCCCACACAGCTAAAAGAACTTTAAAGTCCTGTAGAGGATATTCCTTATAAGAGAAATCAGGCACAATAGTAACTTGCCTAACTTGGATTTTCTTAATTTCTTTGTACTGCAGGTAAGAATAGATCTCATTGTTTCACCGAGATACGTATAACCATTTATTTACATCCATAAGTGCCAGTATGTTACTGTCGCATCATTTGTGTGAGTTGCAGTTCTTATCAATCACGGTCTCAAAATCGGTTGTAGGACTGTATATATATTCAAACAGTATCATATATATACCATTGTTTTATAAGTAATGATAGACCTTCACGTAATGTACAGTATATAGGAGGATACTTATTGTTATCGCATCCGCTTCCTCTCAAATCTACGCTGACACTTTGGCCTTTGCCTCCATGTGGTAATCAGTAAAAATAGATCAATAGATCTTATGTTCCTCTGCATCTTCCATTTCGCTCTCACAGGACAGCAATTATCAGCCACTGATAATCTTCATAGCGGGCTTGCTAGTGCCAATCATAATAAACAACCTTTGCAGCATGAAAAGAAACCCCACACGTGTTTTACGTCCTGTATCTATAATTACAGAGATATAATTATTCTGATGCTGCAGCTCTGATGTTCCAGTCCCACTTAGTAAGGAACTCGGGAACGGATACGTACAATTATTATACAGTACCACCTTTCCCCCTGTATCTTTCTCCCTCTCTCAAGAGGGAGAGACATATTTGAGTAGATTCCGAAGCACTATAGATCCCCTCAAACCTCCCTCCAAATAACACATGGAGAGACACGTGTGCTCAAATGGGAGCACACCTTAGATATGCTAATGGGTATACAAAGTATATTTAAATGATGCTCACTTCCTAAATGAATTCCATAATAACTATATTGACAAGCCTTAGACACTGTGAGGAAGGGGGTACTGGTGTCAGGCCCAACAGTATCAGCAACCACAACCTCTGCTATTCTGGGCAGCAGCTCTAGTAGTGTGAGCTCAGCCAGCTGCTGGTTAGAAGCATACAGTACTTTAGAGCTCTACTGCTCACACCTGTAGTTAATACAACTATTAACATACCTGCCAGGTGTGCTCTTTTTTTTGCACAAGGAACATTGAACCGGCAACCAGGAAGTGGAAGTGGTCTGCTTTTAAAGGAAGCCGTGGGGAGAGGGTTACACGTGTGAGCAGTGAGAAGCAAAGCTCAAAAGTATGCTGTGACAGTGGTGCTACCCAGCAGCTGGTTTAGCTCATAGTGCTATAGCTGCCGTCCTCTTTCTGTCATTTCAGTGTCTGGGTGAAATGAGTTTTTTGAAATCCAATTGGTGGATTTCACAAAATGTGGGAGGAACGAATTTGTGGCATAGTCTCACAACAGAGGTGTTAGAGGCCAATACAGCAGGGGAATTAAAAAAAGGATTGGAATTGATATAATGCTATCCTAAATGCAGAAGATACTGTAGGATCTAAGAGGGTCTGAGGTTTAAACCACAGGTAGAAACATGGCATTTGACTGCAGATATTACCCAGTTTCCTATGTTGAACTCCTCGGTCATGTTTCTGCAGGCAGATCAGCATTGAGGAGGGGGAGCAGCGAGCTAAGGAGTTGAGCGTCATGTTCATTGAAACCAGTGCCAAAACCGGATACAATGTTAAACAGGTGAGAAGCGACCTTGCAATGCTATGTGTGTCAGCCAGGCGGCTTAGGGTATATATGTGTGGTTCTGAGTAATGTAACGTGTGCTGCCTTACAAATGCAATGGGGTTTTTGCATCGAGATCCTGCAAAGTGCATGTAGAGTCACATTGCACTTTTATTACAAAATCAAATGTAATCAAGCCTTAAAACTTACTGCATATACCATATGGGCCACACAACTCTTTGTCTCTGGTAACACTGGTTCAGATTAGGGTTCATAACAGGGCATTTATGGATGAGACCCTATGCCCCAATCCTTGCTTCCACCATTATCAAATATTATAAGAGTTTGCATTATACCAATCTAATGACCATATATTGTCTTGCAGACCATGAACCCATGTTTAACCCTTATGTGCTACACGCTTGACAACCAACTTCTATTCTTTTCTCCAGCTCTTTCGCCGAGTGGCCTCTGCCCTGCCTGGCATGGAGTGCGCCGAGGAGAAAAGCAAGGATGGCAGTATCCTTTACCATGCAGAGCCTAGGTGAGCTGATGTCTATAGGACAAAAGGGAGGTGCCATTGCAGGGCAGCATAGAGGTACATGTGCCTATAGTGACAACTGGAATAGCATAGGGTGCTCTGGAATTATAGGGTGCTTTAGCTTTGTTGCAGACAGTGATTGATCTTGTATGTCCCTCCAGCCTTCAAGCGGTTAATAAATCCATATGATGGTTTCATTTTATCCACCCTAATTCTAAACTAGCTCAGCCAGTGGATTGTAGTAACTGTAGCCAGCTGTGGGTGAGCTTACTCTTCAATGTGACATCTTCCTTAACCGCTCTACCTCCACTCCAGTGATTGACATAAAGCTGGACAAACCCCAAGAGCCCCAGGTGACTGACGCCGGGTGTTCTTGCTAATACGCAGCACCCAATAGGTCAGCTGTCAGACATCATGCGCTTTGCTGAGATGCTTCCTATTGGTTAGCCTGGACAAACAAATCAGAAATCACGTCTAGAGAATGACAAGACCATCCACATCTCCCTAGAGACCTTGTTTGCTTTCTTACCTTTACCTCTTTGCTTTGGCTCCTGTCTTGTTCTTGAGTCTCTCCCTGTCTGCCTCTCTCCTGCCCTCTTCCTGCAGTCTTCTCACCACTGTTAAATATTCATTATTCATGCCCATCCTTATGTTTCTCTTGTTCTTTCTACAACTCACACTTGTTTTTTCCTTTTTCTTTCAACCTCTCTGTCTTTTCATGCCCAGCTCCCCTTCACTTGCTCCGTATAACATAACCTCCATACTAGAAATAACAAATCATTTGCAAAACGTATCCATGAAATCTCTAATTTGTTAAATATTGTCTAGATTTTAGAGGTTGAGAAGAAGTTACCAAGTGACTGGTACAGTATACGATGGTCTAAAAGTGCTTCTCCACAAGCCAAGACCCGCCATAAAAATCATAATCAAAATTGAGAGTTGAACTAAATTTACAAATTTTTAACCCATGTTCACACCAATTTCCTCACGCCTCCTCTGCCTCATCATTTTATCCTTACCATTTCAAATCAAATACCACCCGTAATTCTCACTTTGACCTCTCTCATACCAAGAGCCCCTTCTCACCCCACAGAAGAGCAAGGAAATGGGTTATTAAACCCCTACACTGCCTCTAGATGCTAATACTAACATTACACATTTTTTTCACTTTTTTGTTGTAATATATTATTGTACTTTATTAAAATTGCCAAAAACTCTTACCCAGTGACGTTATGAGTATGTTCTTCTCCCTGGTGCATTCAAGTCCTGTGTTTAGAGTACAAAGCATGCGTTTTTAATTGGGAGATGGGCAATTTTGTATGCTTATTTAATATATTAACCCTTTGAGTACCATAAGACCGACGGCACCAATCATGACTCTGAATAGGTGTTTAATTAAAGTTAAAAAGAGATCGAAGCGAACCCTGAAAATAACAATCTGATAGTTAAATCATACCCAACCGTGGTCTTAGGCTAAGGCCCCAGTGAGCACGCTGCGATAGCAAGGGTGCCTGGCAGCGCTCGTTCCCGGCAGCAGCACGACCTCATGGACTCTTGGCAACGCGCAGCAGGGCGCGGCCATGTCACGCAGCAGGCTCACCCTCATTGGCTGAACCGCCACCGTGACGTGGCCAGCTCTCCGTCGCCACAAGAGACAAAATCCTTGTCTTTACAAAATGTGGTTGCGCGCAGGCAGCTACTGGGGCCGACCCCATAGGGCCGTATCTTGTGTGCGCACGCCGTCGCAGCCCCTGGGGACCTAGCCTTACACTTATCCAGGTAAAATACCTACTTCAAGTTCTGGATGTGAGTAACGCCAAGTTTAGCTATGACCTAACGCACCGCTAAATTCCTGCGTTAACTACTGTATAATGGAGAGAAGATTCCAGGGCGCAACATGGCAGGACAAAATGAATACATGGATAAAACAGGTAAGTATTTCACTCGCGAGGTAAGTGGAAAAACAGGCTCAACGGGAGAAAACTCTTCTGATCCACGGAGAATCTGTCTGCGTATATTTTTTTCATGCGATGTTGTACTATATACTTTTCCTTTTTGAGATGTGGAGTGTGTCTTGCGCCCTAGAATCTTCTCTCCATTAGCCTTAAGACAAGTGAAAACATAATCTTTCCTAGGCCGCGCTTATAGTGCCGGCGACAGCGGCAAAACAAATGCATTGCCGCCGTCGCGTGCGCTTATAATAAGCGCAATGCGACGGAGCAACGGTTTGGTCGTAATCGCTGGAAGTCATCTCGATTTGATTTTTCCAGCGACCGTCGCCTGTCCATCGCTGGCACTATAAGCGCAGCCTTACGAGCTGCATCACCTTCACGTTTTAAGATATAATTTATTCCTCCCATTTTTTTACACGAGTAATTAATTTGCACTGGTTTCATCCGACTATACTGAACTACTGTACAACAGAGCTCTGCGGACATGTTAGAGGCATATCATTAGCACAAGCATCCGTTCTAGTAACGCAAGGGCGCGTTATGGCTGAAAACAGCACTTAACGCAGCGTTGGTGAGCTCTCAAGATACCGTTAGCAGTTAATGTCTCATTAAGTAAATAACAGAGCCCTGTGGATCTGGGCCGGTGCTTTCAGATGCTAAATAGAAAACTGCCACTCCTAGCATCTGGTGCTGTTAATGAGTCATTCTTCAAATAGGATGGCACAACAGTCCTGAGAAATAAAACTTGACCCGTCCTGATGGGTGTATTAATACAGGGGTGCGCGGTGCCTACATTTAAATTAAATGCCGGGGACAGCGTGAGGCCTCTGTACGCTATCCTAACTTGGCTCAGAAGAAGCGTTGCTGTGGCGTGAAATGACGCCGCGGGGTCACGTGATGTCACATGACCCCTAGCGTCAATTGACGCTCTAGGAAGGCAAGGGAGGTGCGAGCAAGGGAGGAGCGGTGGCAGATTTTTTTTCCTCAAGACTGGTGTGCCATCCTCTTTGAAGAATTACAAGTTATACAGATGTAGCTGCCTGTTCTCTACCACATCACGGGAGAGAAGCGTGGCCATCTCGCCAAATTTGCGCGAGATGGTCCATAACAGGCTGTAGTAGCCCATTGGATTAACACAGCGGGGGTCCATATGTTTGAAAGAGACTCGCACTGCGTGAATCCTACCGGATTTCACCTGTCTGTAAGAGACGCGCAGTAAGAGAGAGACTGAATCAGTCACTCTACCTGCGCGCCTCTAACAGGCGACCGCAGGGATTTCATTTTATTTTAATAACACAGTATTGTAGCAGGGGATCTCAAGAGCTGAACCACATTGATTTCAGGTCCGTGGACCCCCTCGTTCCTGAGTTACAGGCCCTGTTATGGGGTGCTGGTATGTCTCTGGTTTGTTTATATCTCCCGATCAAGTGGGCCGTGACGCAGGAGAATGTAAACATGGCAGCTGGGATACAGGCACCCCATAACGAGGCCTGTAACTCGGGAAGTAGAGGGTCCCCAGACCTGAAATCAACGTGGTTCATCTCCAGAGACCCCCTGCTACAATAATGTGTTATTAATATAAAAGCCCCGCAATCCCCTATTAGAGGGGCGCACAGAGAGCGACTGATTCAGTCTCTCTCTTACTGTGCGTCTCTTACAGACAGGTGTAACCAGGTAGGATTCACACAGGGCGAGTCCAATTAAAACAGAGGGACCCCCGCTGTGTTAATCCGATGGGCCGTCAGGCTGCAGGAATCTCGCAGTGTAGGACGGGATAAAGTGTCGCATTCGCAAGGTAAGCGGTAGAATGCACGTACATCTGTAGCAAGGTCCCCGGTCTAGGTCTTTTAGCCACGACCGAGTCGCTGTCACTCTGCCGCACGTTAGTTAGCCGTCTGGACACCTTACCGCTGCCAACACCATGTTAACATTTGCCACGCAAAGTGCACACTATGTTAACATTTCCCGCCACCAATTTCCCGTGCACAGCGTTCGCCATGTTCAACTTTTCCCGCACAGCATTGGGCATGTTCACCGTGTCCGGCTATTTCTCGCTTCCGCCACCTTCCAAAAAAGTTAATAAATGAATTATTTTGGGATGGAGAGAGGGGCAGGCAGGAGAGAGAATGGGGAGGGAGGGGAGGAAGGAGGGGAGGAAGGTAGAGGGGTGCAGAGACAAAGGGTAGGCAGGTGGGGTAACAAGAGAAGGGAGGGAGAGGGGTAATACATTTGACTTGACAATTTATTTAAAAACATTATTAATTGTATTAATAAACTATACTTATAACTTTATGAACATGTTTGTAAATAATTGAAGTCAACAACCGAATACATAAAAAAATAAAAATTAAGCACGATACAATATCATGTAATGTAATAATAATGTATGCTACAACACAAGCACAATACATTGTAATCACACACATTGCACCATATCGTTAATTTATGCTAGACCGCGAAAATATGTGATAATATCCTTATTATTAACGTTACCAATGATCCTGAAGATACATTAATCTGGATCACAATATTTTTTTTCAACTTGTGGGTGACCTGCTGCTAGCTGTTCGTAATATATATTGCACGCGCATGTTGAGGTGATCTATGACTTCCCCTATTGAGTCATTCCTAATTCCGCTAGTATTCTTCGATGTGCAGCGTACGTGTGGTTGTTGGTCCGGTCATCTGTTGAGGACCCCGCTGGATAGTGCCCATATTTCATGTGGAAACATACAGTAGCAGGCTGTCCTCCATTTGCTCTGTGATTTGTGCAGCCCATATAGTAGTCCTCCAACCAAGCCAGTAGTGGTTGCAATTCCTCCTGAAGTTCCTCCTCCGCCAATCTGTATCTAACCTCATCCAAACCTGCAACTGGCACAAACGTGAGGGGCGTAATCATTTTTACATGTCATGCAAACTTTACACGGTTTAATTTTCGCTAGTTTTCGCTGCCTCCGCTGTTGCCGCCGAAGCATTTGTGTGAATGTGCACCAAGTTTCAGCGTTGCATTTCCACCTCCTGTATGAATTCCTGCTTTGCACCTCCCCTGTTCTTGGCGCCAAGACTTTATTTTAATCGCCACTTATTAAAAAAAAAAACGTAGCAATACCCATCCACTACCTCTTTCTGCTTCCCACACCTGGATAAAACTATTTCCATGTTGGTGTAATTTACTCATAACAACCCTTCTATCTCCAAATACCAACCAACATACTAAAAGTAAAAAAACAAACCTCCTTTGCTTAAGAGCAGCAGTGGGAGGGTTTATAAACATGCAAATTACTTGCTTGCACCTTTTTAAAGCTAAAATGAACATAATGCTTTATAATCTCTACCGCCCTCTGCTTAGAGACCTCTGAAAATGTTTCTTTTATGAAAGCATTGGGGTTTGATCTCGAATCCTTGTTGCTTCTCCCTGGTGTTTATACCAAAATGTGCATACAGGCATACCCCATATTAACGTACGCAATGGGACCGCAGCATGTATGTAAAGCGAAAATGTACTTAAAGTGAAGCCCTACCTTTTTTCCACTTATTGATGCATGTACTGTAATCGTCATATACGTGCATAACTGATAAATAACGCATTTGTAACAGGCTCTATAGTTTCCCCGCTTGCGCACAGCTTCAGTACAGGTAGGGAGCTGGTATTGCTGTTCAGGGCGTGCCGACAGGCACATGCGCGAGCTGCCATTTGCCTATTGGCCGATATGTCCTTATTCGCGAGTGTACTTAAAAGTGAGTGTCCTTAAACCGGGGTATGCCTGTACTTTCTTAATAAATGCAAACACATTCAATCTGCTGTCTATGATAAGAGATTATTGGGGGGGGGGGGGGGGGGGAAATGCTTTTTATTATTAGGTTTATTGCTTTGAATAACATTATTACACAGGCAAAGTGGTCAGTATAAAACAGTCCGTTCTCTCCGGGGAGGATCCCAAAATCCACATGGAGGCCTGCCCTGCAATCCAGCACCAATTTACAATATAGTACAATATTGTGTGATTACAATGTATTGCGATTGTTTTCTAGTACACATTATTGCACGATGACAGTATATGGCTTGGTTTTTTTTATGTATAGCTTGTATGATATGTATTGACTTCAATTTGGCAGCAACATGTTCATGATGTCATAGTTATAGTTTATTAACACAATTAATGGTTTAAATAAAATGGTCTCAAGTCAAATGTATTACCTCTCCATTCCTTGTCTCGCTTTACCCCCATCCCATCCCTCCATTGTGGTGCGCGGGACATTTGAAAATGGCGGTGGCGTTGATTCTTGCTGCAGAAGCGACTTGGTTGCGGTGAAATGGCTGCGGCTAAAAGTTCCATTTCGAGGTCCGAGCACCCAGCAATGTCACAGATTTATTTCTACGCATATAAAATGGAACAACATACCATGCATTTGTAATTTCTACTATGTTCATTTTATTCTTTCAAAGAAAACTGTACTCTGCCAATGCATGTTTCAAAAAAAGCTTTACTCTGTGGAAACAAAATACATTGGGATAATCCATTTTAGAACAACAAGGTCGCTGTTTAACTCCTTCCCTGACAGGCAGCACAACCAATGTAACACTCATATTTCCAAAGCGTAGAGAAGCAAAATTGCGCTTTCACATATATATCTGTGGAGATGGTACGACCACATCGCCTTTTACGAGAAGTGTAAGAAGTGAACGCCTACACTATTATTCTCCCTGCCTCGGAGAGAAAAAAGACATCACCAAAGACGTAGCAGAATAAATACGCAGAGCGTCAGCAGGTTATGTGCAAACCATTCAGGTTCTCTAGGGGCCACAAAAAAAAAACACATGTTCATAAGTCGCTATTCCAGGAGACGCGCATACAGCTCCAAAAAAATAAATATAGTGCGGGTTTTCTTTGTAGGTTTTCCACTGATGGAAAGCTAGTGAGAAATTACAAGCGAGTGCCTTTCTGATATAAACCCTTCCCACATAAGAGAGCCACAACTTAAATAACCGCATCAAGACCTGGCTGTAGCCAACACATCGGCTAACATTTACACCTGATACAACACTGGTTATACTGTACCCATAGCCTCGCCCCTTAGGATATTGCTGAGACTTGGGTAAATACTTTGGAAAGTGTTTCAGCTCAATAGCTGCGATTAGCGGCTAAATGCACTGGACACTTAGAAAGTTGACTGTGTCATTGTCCTTGTGTGTCCTGAGGCGCGGCTCCCGTGCATCACACTTTGTCCTCATGAGATCTTTGCCAGCCAGCGCTCCACGTTGCTGAGGTTGGCATCCCCCTCCTCCTCTTTGCTGTCGCGGGTGCTGCACTCCAGGAATTCCACCTTCATGGGCAACTGCGAGAAATCGAAGTCTTTGCCCTTCTTCCCCAGCTGGGTAGTGGCGGGAGAGCTGCTGCTGTCCAGGGTGCTGGGAGCAGCTGAGCGGGTCACACGCAGGGTGTTCCTGTCCAACGTGAGGGATGAAAGATGTGATAGGCAGCAAAGCACAAAAAAACAGAAAGAACACACAATTCATTGTTTCATCTGCTGCATTATGGTGGAATATTGTGTGATATTCGGCACTAGCAATGCCATTATATCCCATAGAAACTCTGTATATTCTGCAAGGATATATTGTGCGATCTGAAGGAAAGTGCAGGCTAAGGTCTAGTTCTGCTCATACTGGTGTAGAAAAAAATATGTTTTTGTCAAACTGTTTATACTTTGCTTTAATTTACTTGGTCACACACTTCATTGCAAAATAAAGAAGCCATTTGTTATTTTAGTACTAATGCATAGACATTTGTATTGTTTTTTTTATTTTTCATATAAATCAGCAGTCCTCCCTAATCAAACCACACCAGTGTTTATTCTTTACATCTTTATCTCTTCTTCCCTCTGACCCCACTGTTCCCAAGATACTTACAGTTGAAGTTAACTGTATTATTTCATGATTTTTAAAGGGGGTTTAAATAGGCAGCAAATAGCAAGCCCCAAATCGATGATGTGGCTTCCTACTGGCCCAAGATTTGGCAACCATTTTATTTCCCCTAGAGGGTAGGTATTTCAGGAACTGAAAATAGCAACATTTAGCTTTAGGCGTCCCCTAGCTCCTCTCCTGGGATAAAAATGTGTGGTGGGGGGTTGCTGCTTTAAGATGTGTTTTAATCCCCTTCTCACATCTTGAGAGGAAAGTATCAGCTTTCCTTGTAACCATTTGAAGATCATCTAAAATGAAAAACACTGGGTGCTTTTTTTATGGTCTGGTCGGACCAGGAAAAGAAAATGTTGCTTGTAAATTTGGCATTGTAAATGGAGTAGCAGAATATCCTGCAGGTAAGTGTGCGGAATACATGAAATCAGCGTTCTTCCTTCCGCTTGCTCCCTGAATGCAGCAAGAACAAGTCACAGAACTACTTCCATCCTACAATAAGACAGGGTTTTATGTCTTTTCTTTTTGTTGCACTTGTAAATATTTTTTTTTTTTTTTTTTTTTTTTTTAAATAACTTCATCAGACTCCAGAAATGAAAAAGAAGTGTAGATGGTTTAAACAGTGTTCAAAAATGCTAAAAAAAAGTACAGGAACAAGTATTATAAACTTTGCAGTGATATAGGGAGAGAAAAAAAAATATGAAGGGTGTCTACTTATCAGCAAGCTGGCTCCAGGCTGGACAAGTGAATCCAATACATAAAGGAGAGGGACATTCTGTAGCGGACTTCAGAGACATTTCCACACCGTGTGTTGTGTATTTAACGGAGCGCTCAATTGTATCACAATGCTTGAGAAAGGGCCCAGTGTAGCCCGAAACATAGCATGTCCAGATGCTCTTACAAATAAATATTTGCTGTCCCCTCTCCGTGAGATTCCCTACCACGAACCTTCAGACTCTCCCCCAGCTTTCAGACATTTAACTTTGTGTATTGGTTTGTCCTTATTTGGTATGTCATTCTGTTTATGTAAAATAAAGAACTCTGTACCCCTATTGTATCGCCCTGCAGAATATGTTGGTGCTTCACAAAATACATTAAAATAATATGTAAGATTTCATCTACTTCTCTAAACCTTTTTTTTGACACAATTGCGAAATATAGGTGTCGCTGCTACTCTCCATTATGTATTGTACCTAAAATTCCTATTATAAAGGTGACAAAAAAAGCGAAGGGTACAGTCGGTGCAGATTCAACCAATTCAAATGTTGATATGATCTAAGTTTTATGTTGTATTTGGTACAAACAATAACTCTGCTCGTTGCAGCTGGGCGTTAATTTTTGGAAGATGTTTAAACTTTTCTGTGCCTTGGTCCCTGGCTGCATCAGATCAGACCCCAGATCAGTTCCCCTTCAATATTGATCGGACTGGTCAGTCCAGTCTTCCCCATAACAATAAAAAAACGTCAGGTACGTCAAAACGGCAATGTAAAATGTAAAAAACAAACAAAAACTTTTTGCTGCCAGAGGGCACTGCAAAACCATTGAAAGAATCAAAGTTATAAAATACTACTTTTCATGGGTATAGTGCAGTGAAGCACCGATTCATGAAGTCATCTCCACTTCTGAACCCGTTAATAAACCTTACTACAGATCACACTGTCTTTAAAAATTATACACGGAGGTTGAGTAATACTTACAGCTCCTTCTCCAGCTGCTGCTGAATAAGTTTGGCTGACTTGGCCATTGAGATATCTGTATATAAAAAAAAAAGCAAAAAAATTAAAACAGACATCACAAAGACCCATAAAGTTAATGGACATAAGCTTCTGCATGGCGTGTTGGTTAACAGTGGGACAGACACTGTCTGCCATATGCTGGCTCCTGGAAGAATCTCTGGTGTTGATTCTATGGGATGCTGGGAATTGTAGTTCTACTCTGTCTATGATAATATACGCAAAAATAAGTCCGCTCCCTCTGACTGTATCAGTGACACACTTGATGGAATTCTGGGCCCCAAAAAAAACAAATTAATTAAAAACTGCGTGTGATAGAAAGGGACACTACCCCACCTACGGCTGAGTGATAATGATAAAGGCTTCCACAATAAATATTTATTAAAATAAGTCTGAAAATGTTCTAGTAAATCAAATAAAAATGTGTTCTCAAAAGAAATACATTTTCTTAAGAATTGTAAAAAAAAAAAAAATGTTTTTCTGCATTTTTTACATTTGAAATATTACATGCTTTTTTTAAATGGAGGGAATTTCTAAGCGTGAGTGATGGTGTACATGAGAAAAGGTGAAAGGATTAACCCTGATGTTACAGGGGCGGGGAAAGAAGGGCGGAGGGAGGAAGGGTCTAAGAGAGTAGCTTCAACAATCTCCGACTGAGCCCAGTTCCCCCACCTCTGAGAGGGACGCACCTTGCTTGTTGCATGCGATCAGTAGTGGAGGGGCGTTACGCAGCACTGCGCTATCCGTCAGAAGCTGGTACAAGAATTCTGCCACCTCCTTCACCTCACGCTGGAACGCGGAGCTGTCCACCACAAACACCAGGGCCCTGCAGGGGAGCAGCAAGTGGAGGTCATTACAAAGACTCTGCAATGGTTAAATGAGCTAAAGATGGTCTACAGGGGCGTTTTATTCAATGCAACACCTGCAACACTTTAAAGTTGCAGCGAGTTATAACAACACTACATATCCCATCACAAAACTCAGAATATCACAGTTTCCATAGGATTCAATGGCTTAAATGTTTTGCATTAAAAACCAAAGAGTGTCAAAATTACCATGGAGAGCTCAACTTGGAAGTGTTTACACAGATGTTGAGCTGCCAGCCCAGGTTGTGTTCCAGAATACACAGGTAGAACCGTGCCCAGCCGGCAGCTGAAGCATCACCTCAACCTGCAACGCCCCCGTCTTGTGGGATTTCCCACGTACCTAGCTGCTGTCTTGTACTGCTCCAAGAACTTAAAACGCAAGCTCTCATGTCCAGGAAGGTCGACCAAGGTCAGACTGGAACCCTGTGAGTACAGTAAAAGAAAGCTCAGTGCAACGGTGATAGGGGGAATTTCTTGATTGCACTGCCCTCGAACACCTTTGCTGCCAGAGGGTGGTGAAGGGGTTAACTAAGAGGACTATGGTACAGTAAGTTTTGCACTATATTACATTACAGGCAAGGCTTTTAAGATACTTATTGTGACATTATCCAGTGATAACCAAACGTGTGCACTGGAAAGAAGGCAGCAGAGATGAATTGATGAGGTTTTACATATTTGGACCATTCCATATATGCGCATGACTGTCCATATACACACACGTACAATAAAGACATAAGTGAATGTGTTTGGGGAGAGTACTGTATTTCTTTGCATATTATTGGTACTTTCAGTAAAATCTGCTGGTACAGAAACATATGCCTTGTGCTTATTCACATTCAAAGTCCCTATAGTGCGAGATAAACATAGGAAGTATATTCTGGGACAGTACATGAAGTATGTAACAACCCCTTTTAAAATAAGCTATTATGGGGCTGAAACATAAATAATACCGGCTTTGTTATTTTGCTGTATGACAGCTGATTGGGAGAAGGAGTGGCACCGAGTAGTGATACTGACTCTGTAAACAATGACACCACGTTTGAATCAGGGGCGCCTGGTCCAATTCCGTGTCAGTGCCTTGTGACCCTGGGCAAGTCACTTCATCTCCCTGTGCCTCAAGCACCAAAAACAGTTTCCAAGCTCATCTGGGCAGGGACTGTGTCTGCAAAAACCCTATCTGCTGCATACCGCGCACTGTAATTCTGAAGAGCCGTGTGTCCTATTGTGAGAAATGCGCTATACGACATAATATTATTATTACTGTATCCTGTTTTCAAGCCAGTCTGCCTATTAAAATGATTCATGATCCCTGTGATAAATGTACCTTCTCACAGATAGATGTATGCCAGAGCCATACTGTAAAAGTGTTACAGTAAAATACAGTGAGGTGACACCAATCAACCATGTGTATACGTACAAATCTTAAGGTTGCTAATATTTGAATGATAGAGGCTGTGTGAGGGGAAGGCTCCTGGATCTCTGCTCCCTACCTTGTCATTTTTTACTTTGTAAACAGTGGGACTGGCAGTGATAGACATCTGCGTCTTCCTGTACTTTCCAGTAAGCAGCTGAAATAAAACACATGCACAGCCTTAATTATCACACAATAACCTGAAAGGACAAACTCTTTAAAAACAGGTCCTCCTTTGCTATAAACATGCTGTGTAAGTTACCACATACAAAGTGTGTCTACATTTTACTTACACGTGGAAAATACTGTAGATATAAAGCAAATTCAGACCTTGTTTAGTTTGTGAAAAATAACCAGCGGCATACTTGTGCAGTTAATACATGTACATAGAATATAAATACAAATTATGTATTTGATTCATTTCAGCTCTTACAATAAACTGTCTTTGTAATAGCGAGCACGGTATTTGTATAAACGCTTCGGCAAATTACACGACCGAGCAATAAATAATTAATGCCCCCCCCCTCGTTTCGTATGTTCTCCGAGTTTTGAAAGAATGGGTAAATTCTGTTAAACTGTCCTAAAATTATGAGTTGACTACATTTATATCCTTTATACACATTTAATTCAGTAAATTCCATCAGGGCGCCTAAGATTTCCTATAGGAGGATATAAAGAGGGGTATATTCTGGGACAGTACATACAAGTAAGAGTAGTTGCATGAAGCAATAGGCGTTATTGACATCACAACGGGACCTTTATATCATTTTTTGCAGATCAACCCCCCCCCCCTTTTTGTAGGTGTTAAATCCCGCCAGTTCTGATCTGAAGAAATCGGTATAAGACATGCGTGGGTTTCTTAGACTTCACATCGGCTCCTATAGTCAGGATATTAAGTGATTTCATGGTCCATTTTCCACTACGTAGCTTATTCTATAGCGAAACAAAAAGACAAGGACTAAAGTGCTAAAAAAAAAAACACACTAATAAATATTGAAATTACTGTGGTGATTTCTAAATGCTATGCTGCTAGAGTAAAGGAACTGTTCCTTAGTCCATTTTTGATGGTAGAAAACGGGATAAATCTAACTAGCGCAAAAAACTCAAGGAAATTAGTTCAATAAGGAAAATGGGAGAAAAGGGAAAAATATTTAATGTAATACAGTTTTGAATGACTGATGTTGAGAAAATATTATGGGTATTGCACTCACATTTGGTGCCTATAATTTAGGCGTTGATTCATAAAGTGAATCTCTGGTAGATTTATAGAATAAACAAAGACGAAAGTGGCCGATCAGGCCTTTTCCGTCTAAATTCCCTATAAAAGTCACGGGACAATTTGGTCGCAAACAGTCCGATCTGCAGTTTCTGTGGATATACTGTAGAATAAGCCCCTAAGAGTTTGCCTGCTTGAGAGGGTGTCATTAAAAAGGTGTTGTTTGTGGGCATCATACCCTAATAAAAAGGAGCGTTTTCCCAGAGTCACAAATACCAAGGAGAAGCACAGCTCTGCGTTTGGTCTGAGTTCCTCGCAGCAGCTTCCACAGCACTAAAGGGAAGAGAGAAAGTTAACAATGCTGACAACATACTGCACATATATCCTAGAAATAACTTTAACTAATTAATACAGCACAGTGTATTCCCCAACCTCCCCAATGAGTGAGCCTCCCAAACCTCCCCAATGAGCGGGCCTCCCAAACCTCCCCAGTGAGCGAGCCTCCCAAACCTCCCCAATGAGCGAGCCTCCCAAACCTCCCCAATGAGCGAGCCTCCCAAACCTCCCCAATGAGCGAGCCTGCCAAACTTCCCCAATGAGCGAGCCTCCCAAACCTCCCCAATGAGCGAGCCTCCCAAACCTCCCCAGTGAGCGAGCCTCCCAAACCTCCCCAGTGAGCGAGCCTCCCAAACCTCCCCAGTGAGCGAGCCTCCCAAACCTCCCCAGTGAGCGAGCCTCCCAAACCTCCCCAATGAGCGAGCCTCCCAAATGAGCGAGCCTCCCAAATGAGCGAGCCTCCCAAACCTCCCCAATGAGCGAGCCTCCCAAACCTCCCCAATGAGCGAGCCTCCCAAATGAGCGAGCCTCCCAAACCTCCCCAATGAGCGAGCCTCCCAAACCTCCCCAATGAGCGAGCCTCCCCAATGAGCGAGCCTCCCAAATGAGCGAGGCTCCCAAACCTCCCCAATGAGCGAGCCTCCCAAACCTCCACAATGAGCGAGCCTCCCAAACTCCCCAATGAGCGAGCCTCCCCAATGAGCGAGCCTCCCCAATGAGTGAGCCCTCCTATGAGTGAGCTACCCTACATTCCCAACGAGTGATTCACCCAAGCTGAGCAGCACCACCAACAGGGCCAGACCCACGGACAGCAGCGTCGGGTCCTGCCTCTGCAGCTCCTGTTTAATAAACTCCATGTCCGGCAGCCATTGGGAACCCGGAGCCACACGAACCTCCGCCATTACGACCACGGACACAGTGCGCACGCGCAAAACTCTCGCCGCACAGCACTGCGCAGGCGCTGGGTCCCAAGCACATTAATGCGCATGCTCTTCACCCCGCGGTGACGTGTCACTCCCAGCCTTAATGCAACCACTCAGCGGCTGCTTGTGATGACACGACAATGCATGATGGGAACTGTAGCCTCTGATAACTAGAGCATGACGGGAAATGTAGTCTTTCCGAGCACCAATGGAAATATAGCATAGTTTCGTTATTGCAGAAAGGGCCATATAATGTGAGCCGCCTGCACATACTTGTACATATAACAGGGCCATGTGTATATATAGATATTTTGGGGGGAGATATCTCAGAAATAAAAATGATTATATACATTTATTATTAATTAATATAAATGTATTTATTCCCCATCTGTAAAAAATGCTGTCTAAAGGGTTTAAAATTAGGGGGGGGAAAGGATGTTTAAAAACTGCACCAGAGTTATTAAACAAAAAATATGTCATGGGTTTCAATGTAAAATGTTCCTTTGATAAATACAGTGCATGAAGAATTGACATTTGAATGGGGTGATTTTGAGTGAGACTCTTGGTACTGTGAGATTCCCTTCCTGTTATTGCACATATTGATGGGCAGTTTAATTCAGTGGAAGACTGGGATGGCATGGGCAACATGGCGTTCCTGAATACAGTAATTTAAGCGGCATGGTGCCTCCGCAGTCTGGATGAAGACCAACTACATGGGTTAATGTGCCACCCAAGGTTGGGAAATTGTCCCAATCCTGGGCCAATAACAATGGTCGAGTACCAGGTATACAATCAGAGTCAGGGGGCTATGGAAGTTAAGGACAATGGGGAGCTTGGGAAGGATACGCCCGCCTGCTAGCAGAGTACACACTCCAAGGCCGGAGAATTGTTCTCTCCCCGGCAACGAGGCATCTAAACCTATGGGTAGGGTGACCATTTGTCCCGTTTTTGCCAGGACAGTCCCAGTTTTTTGTGTCCTGTCCCGGTTTTATGTCCGTCCCGGTTTTGTCCCGGTTTTTGTCCCTGGTCCCGGTATTGCGGGGCAGCGGCGGTGAGGAGAATGCGGCGGCCGGTAAGTATTTTCTGTGTGTGTGTATGAATGAATGCTGCCAGGGGGATTGCATGAAGGAGAATGCCGGGTGCGGGACTTAGAATGCCGACCGGCCCACAGGGGATTGGTCGCAGGTCAGAGGAAGCCGGGGGCGGGACTTCCGCTTTGTGCAGAGCACACGTGAGTGTGTCTGTCTTCCCACTCCTGGCTCTTCTGTCCCAGGTCCCAGCCAGGGGGGGTAATAGGAGGTGGTAGCGGGGGTGCGCCTACCTTTGCCCCCCGGCGCTCGTACCTTTGCCCCCCGGCGCTCCCACGTTTCCCCCCGGCGCTCCCACCTTTGCCCCCCGGCACTCCCACCTTTGGCCCCCGGCGCTCCCACCGTTGCCTCTCCTGGCGCTCACTTCCTTCCGTCCCCTTGGTGTGGGAGATGGGCTCGGGGGCGGGCAGTGGTTGCTGCGCGGTCGCGGGCGGTGCACGGGGAGGCGGGGTGTATCTGTGTGTGTGTATGTATGTGTGTGTGTATCAGTGTGTGTGTGTGTGTGTGTATCAGTGTGTGTGTGTATCAGTGTGTGTGTGTGTGTGTATCAGTGACTGTGTGTGAGTCAGTGTGTGTGTGTGTGTGTATCAGTGGGTGGGAGTTTGGGTGTGGGTGTGTGTGTATCAGTGTGTGTGTGTGTGTATCAGTGTGTGTGTGTTTGGGTGTGGGTATGTGTGTGTGTATCCGTTGTGTATCAGTGGGTGTGTGTATCAGTGGGTGTGTGTGTGTGTATCAGTGGGTGTGTGTGTGTGTATCAGTGGGTGTGTGTGTGTGTATCAGTGTGTGTGTGTGTGTATCAGTGTGTGTGTGTGTATCAGTGTGTGTGTGTGTGTATCAGTGGGTGTGTGTATCAGTGTGTGTGTATCAGTGTGTGTGTATCAGTGTGTGTGTATCAGTGTGTGTGTGTGTGTATCAGTTTGTGTTTGTGTGTGTATCAGTGTGTGTATCAGTGTGTGTGTGTGTGTGTGTGTGTGTGTGTGTGTGTGTGTGTGTGTGTGTGTGTGTGTGTGTGTGTGTGTGTGTGTGTGTATCAGTGACTGTGTGTGAGTCAGTGTGTGTGTGTGTGTGTATCAGTGGGTGGGAGTTTGGGTGTGGGTGTGTGTGTATCAGTGTGTGTGTGTGTGTATCAGTGTGTGTGTGTTTGGGTGTGGGTATGTGTGTGTGTATCCGTGGGTGGGTGGGTGGGTGTGTATCAGTGGGTGTGTGTATCAGTGGGTGTATCAGTGTGTGTGTGTGTGTGTGTGTGTGTGTGTGTGTATCAGTGTGTGTGTTTGGGTGTGGGTATGTGTGTGTGTATCCGTGGGTGGGTGGGTGGGTGTGTATCAGTGGGTGTGTGTATCAGTGGGTGTGTGTGTGTGTATCAGTGGGTGTGTGTGTGTGTATCAGTGTGTGTGTGTGTGTATCAGTGTGTGTGTGTGTATCAGTGTGTGTGTGTGTGTATCAGTGGGTGTGTGTATCAGTGTGTGTGTATCAGTGTGTGTGTATCAGTGTGTGTGTATCAGTGTGTGTGTGTGTGTATCAGTTTGTGTTTGTGTGTGTATCAGTGTGTGTATCAGTGTGTGTGTGTGTGTGTGTGTGTGTGTGTGTGTGTGTGTGTGTGTGTGTGTGTGTGTATCAGTGTGTGTGTGTGTGTGTGTATCAGTGTGTGTGTGTATCAGTGTGTGTGTGTGTGGGTGTATCAGTGTGTGTGTGTATCAGTGTGTGTGTGTGTGGGTGTATCAGTGTGTGTGTGTGTGTGTGTGTGTGTGTGTGTGTGTGTGTGTATATCAGTGTGTGTGCATCAGTGTGTGTGTGTATCAGTGTGTGTATCTGTGTGTGTATCAGTGTGTGTGTGTGTATCAGTGTGTGTTTGTATCAGTGTGTATCAGTGTGTGTATCAGTGTGTGTGTGTATCAGTGTGTGTGTGTGTGTGTGTGTGTGTGTATCAGTGTGTGTTTGTGTGTGTGTGTCTCCCTCACCCTCCCTGTCTCCCTCTCTCTCCCTCCCTGTCTCCCTCTCTCTCACTCCCTGTCTCCCTCTCTCTCCCTCCCTGTCTCCTTCTCTCTCCCTGTCTCCCTCTCTCTCACTCCCTGTCTCCCTCCCTCCCTTTCTCCCTGTCTCTCTCCCTCGCTTTCTCCCTGTCTCTCTCCCTCCCTCCCTGTCTCTCTCCCTCCTTCCCAGTCTCCCTCCCTCTCTGTCCCTCCCTGTCTCCCTCCCTGTCTCCCTCCCTCTCCCACCCTCCCTGTCTGTCTCCCTCTCTCACCCTCCCTGTCTGTCTCCCTATCTCACCCTCCCTGTCTGTCTCCCTCTCTCACCCTCCCTGCCTGTCTCCCTCTCTCACCCTCCCCTGTCTGTCCCCCTCTCTCACCCTCCCTGTCTGTCTCCCTCTCTCACCCTCCCCTGTCTCTCTCCCTCTCTCACCATCCCGTCTCTCTCCCTCTCTCACCCTCCCGTCTGTCTCCCTCTCTCACCCTCCCTGCCTGTCTCCCTCTCTCATCCTCCCCTGTCTGTCTCCCTCTCTCACCCTCCCCTGTCTGTCTCCCTCCCTCACCCTCCCCTGTCTCTCTCACCCTCCCCTCCCTGTCTCTCTCACCCTCCCCTCCCTGTCTCTCTCACCCTCCCCTCCCTGTCTCTCTCACCTTCCCTGTCTCCCTCACCATCCCTATCTCCCTCACCCTTCCTGTCTCCCTCACACTCCCTGTCTCCCTCACCCTCCCTGTCTTATCTTAACTGCCGTATACCTACACCGAAGTAACCTACCCTGCTTTCTTCCAGATCTGACTCAAGTTTCACGCGGGAGATATCGGAAGACAGGTAGGGAACACCTCCCCTCCAGTATAGTACCTTGAGGGACTGCGGATCAGGTAAGATCCCAGGCGGGATTCCTGCTTTAGAAATTGTGAAGAGGGGGCATCCTGACACTGGTTAATGGGTTCAGAATCATTTACATCTGGCTTTTTTTCCAATTAGTGAGGTCATCTGACACACACACACACACACACACACACACACACACACACACACACACACACACACACACACACACACACACACACACACACACACACACACGTAACAAGGACTAATGGTAGTAAAGTATAAGTGTACTACAATAAATAAACTGTTATGTAAAAAAAAAATGTTTTTCATTTTCAAAATCTGGTCACCCTACCTATGGGAGACCTCGAACTGAACTTGGGGACTTAAAGGGCCCTAGCCCTGTCGGCAGAGGTTCCATTGGTCAGTTTCAATTTCCCATGCTTCCAGGTCCTGCCCCTTAGGCTGTACTGAGGCACTAACTCCACCCCCCTCGCACCGGAGTGGCTCAGCGAATTAAAGGGACTCCACTGATTGGTCGGCACTCATTCCCTCATGTTTCCAAATGGAGGCTGGGAAAGTATAGAAGCCGAGGCCAATTCGAGCTATATCATTGTTCCAGGTTGCCTTAAATTGGTGTCTGTGTTGTGAAACCAACTATACATTGAACTGTGAGTACCTGGGCCGATTTCCTTTGTTACTGGGAACCTGACTTGGACTACCAAGGCGGCATCCAGGGTAAGCTCGTTTCAGCAGCGGACTGCACCTAGCGCGCTAGGAGTACCCCTATAAATCCATATTCAGTGATCTATGCTGCTATTCCCTATTGTTATGTCTATGCTGTGTTGCTCACTGTTGGCTCCGGCCAACTAAACGTCTGTTTATTAACTCTTGTGTTCTGCCTGGTGCATACAATTACAATTTGGGGTATGTACATCTTTATATGGCGCCAAAAGTGTACTCAGCGCTTCACAAAGAATATAGTACAGGGAATTATAATACAATAAGCACAGCAAAATCAGACAAAAGGAAAGGAAATCCCTGCCCCGAAGAGCTTACAATCTAAGCAGTATGTTGGGAGACTTACAGAGAGCAGGTGAGGGAATAAGTGCAGTGGATGGCAGTGCTTGGCCACAATGGTTGGTAGGAGTGACTGTGGGTGTGGGACAGTAGCCATGAGTGCAGGCTGTTAGGATGCTTGATTTGTGGGGCAACTTTTAAAGGTTAGTCAGTATTAACACAATTAACATGGGAAGAGGAGGCAGGGAGATGTGGGTGCGAGCAGGTGTGTTTATGTCTGGGTCCAGGATTAGGAGAGATCTCCCCAGCAGCAGGAAGGAGTAGATAGAGGGTGTGAATAGAGGATTTGCGGGGTAAAGAAGTTATTGGGAGAGAGGTGTATAAATAATGGTGCGGTGTATGGACACAGGCATAGGTGGAGGAGAGGAGAGATGATGAGATGTGGATAGGAGGGGAGTAGGGAAGTTGGAGAGAACAGAAACATTTACAAAGCAATGAGGAAATAGTAAACAGAAAAGGCAATAGGGAGGGCGTAGTGAGATGCAGGAGGAGAGACTTCCCAGGTATTGGAGGATAGGAAGAGTATGAGAAAAGCGTAAATAAAAAAAACACAGTCTGAGGTTATTTTGAAACAGAATAACACGTGAATTTATTCAAGTCAAGTGCACAACGGAGACAGCTTCAAAACAAAAGCTCTCTAACAATAACACGTTATGCCATATATTTATACCCTAAAACCTAAAGCTCCACCCCTTTATGGGGGGGCTTGCACGTCACTAATATTACCTCATTTTGTAATACATAACAATACTAAAGCTGATGTCATTTTGTAATACGTAATAATTCTGGATAACTGTATGTAAGCGAAAAATCATTATGGGGTTAAATGTGATGTCAGTTCTGCCACTTGGCACATTGTATGAGAAACAGTTTATCTTAGACTACTAACGAGGCTTTCTCATAATATCTGGCCTGTTTACACTTTCATTTGGAAGCTGATTGGATGAGGAACGATCAATAAAGTCAGCTAAGAGCGAAAACATTCCATGTCTGTTTCACACAGATTTCTTCACATAGAATGATGACATTAAAACTCACAAAGACAAGATAAGATGGCGGACTGAAAATAGTCAAACAAAATGGCTGCTATGATCCTAATGCTGTTATGTCAGACCCCCTAATGTCTCAACTTCGTCAAGTACAAATTATCAGAGCATTTTGTTCTCACAGTTGCAGAGCTGTAGTTGTTGAAGTGCATAGCCCAGATCATCTTGTATTGTTGACCTCCAATTCTAACTCCCAAATTAACTCCACAGACACTTTATATGTGACACTTTGGGTGTGACACAGCCATATGGCACAGCCAAGATAGATAAATAAATAGATAGATAAACTCCAAATCGCAACAACCGTCTCACTCATTGGTGGGCAGTGTAATTCAGTATAAGGACAGTCTCACTTAAAAATCAGGCTATAAAGCACCAAATAGTAATAGTACAATTCATGAAATAGTAAACACACTAGAGCCAGATTGTTGGAATATTGATGAAGTTGTTGTCTCTTAGAAAGCCGCCGAAGAAAAACTGTGTGAATTCAACAAACTCTTTCATCATGAAATCAACATCAATGATATCCGTGACTATGTGGAAAATGTTCTAAAAAATCGACACAACCATAGGATTCCAAGTACTGTACAAAGGGCAAAAAATATCAATACCGTTGCTGTCAGTTCTGCGGAGGCAGAAAGGGTTTTCTACAATGAACAATATATATTCGGATAAAAGAAGCCGCCTCACAGTTCAGAATGTCGCTAATTTGATGACAATTAATATGATTGGCCTCCCATTGGACTCCTGGTACCCCACTCCTTTAGTTCAAACGTGGCTGAGAATTAACCACACCGCCGATGACAGCAGGGTGGCACATGGCCGAAAGAAACAGTATAATGATAATCAAGTAGCGATATGGAAATATTTTAAGGAAGGCAAATGAATCATTTATTTCAATTTCAATCAAATATTGTTGTTTTTCATTTTTCACTATAAAAGGGTGGTACGTTGAGAGAGAACCTGTTGCTAAAATGTTTGAATCCCACCACTGAGTCTTACTCATTGGTGGAAAGTGTCATGCAGTAGAAGACAGTCTCACTTATTGGTACAAAGGTTTATTCAGTAGAAGACTGTCTCACTCAGTATAGGGCAGTCACAGTTATTGGTGAGCAGTCACATTAATGTAGCCAAGTACCCCAGGCTACTAATTTCTTTGGCCCTCCCCAGTGTCATAAGTCCCGGTAAAGAGCGAGCAGTGTTGGGAGTAAATCCTTCATGGCCTAGCTATGTAGGATGTTAATTAATACAGTTCAGGATTAGCCTTGGGCCTGGCAGGAGGCCGGTTTACAAGCCCCTCCCCTGGGAAGGTCTGGGTTCGTCTAAATTGAGAGTAAAGTGTTTCTGGGTTCGGTGTTCATATGACCTGCATGTAGGGAGCAGGATTTAAGCTTCTCCTGGACAGGAGTGGCTGAACCCTTACCAAGTTAGGGGGCGAGGGAGCTGAGGAGGGGCCTGTGGGGCCTCAAGCCCTGTGGATCTGCTCCAGGGAACACAAATGCTGTGGAGCAGAGGGACAGAATAAAGACCCTTGTACTGCCCATGGTGTGATGTTGTCTGATTTCTGGGATCTGAGAAAGAGTTGCCTGTAAGGACCATCCTGGCTACCCAAGTATCCTCATGGGATGGAGGCGCTGCGCTGATGGAGGAACAACCAGCTGAAAGCCTGACCTGATGTCTCCCCACAACATCGTAGAGCCTCAGTCCTTGTCACACCAACAAGGTATGTAACAGCACCAGAGTACACCAGGTAGCTACATGATCTCCCGTATGGGGGGTTGGGAGGGGGGCAAGTGCTACACTAATTATAGAGCATTATTGCTCCGTGTATGAAAGTCTTGCTTGGTATAGAGCAGTCTGACTAACTAGTGGACAGTATACTCTTGCTAATTTATGGAAGTCTCAAACAGTTGCTCAATGATTCCTTCCATGTTCTTTCTTAACCTGAAATACTTCTTGCCCGTTTATCTCTTTGTGTGGTCTGGCTTGTGTTGACACACAATGTTTGAAGGTGGTCCCTCATAAATGTTGTTGAACGCTACCTCCCTGAATACATATAAGTGTCTCCATGTATGGACACTCTGCCCGGTAAGAGAGCTCTCTTTATACTGTGTGGATGTCAGGCTCTTAAACTGTGACATCACTCCTCAGCCAGGTGTCATCAGGACACAATGACATAATAATGGTGTCAGCCTGTAATGCTGCAGTAGCCATAGTTACCTTATTCTGAGTGTTCTAGAATCAGGAGCAGATAGTACAGTATGTAAGAGCTAAACAGCGGCACTGCAGGAACAGTTTAACTGGGTCAGGCCTTCTGAGTTGATCCATTCCTCACAACTCACTTTACTTCGAGAATATTTGCACCACTTTCCTCCTGTTTAAGCTTCACCTTTTACAGTCCAGTTTTCTCCTCATTCAAACTGTTGGACACCTCCCGATACACTTTTTCCTCTCTTATCCTTCTCTTAGAACCACGTCTTTAGTTTTAAGATGGGAAACAAACGGGAATGCTTTGTTTAAGTCTGGCTTCAGAGAATTCCTTCAACTGTTTCCGGAACTGCAGATGGTAAGAAATCCCTTTTATTATGAAGTCTTTCTTTACCAAGCAGTCGGCTCTATAACCTTCTCCCTCTTCCTTATTTAGCCCGGCAATAATTTTTTACCAGATTATTAGAACTCAGTGCTGGTTACGCCAATGGTTAGGCTGGTTTATTAGGATTCAGGTGGTGTATTAGCGTTGGGGTACGGGTTAAGCTAAACACGTATTTTATTTATTCTGCTGTCGAAAAGGTTGAACAAGTCCCTTATTTATCCAGCTGATGGTAAAATAAGGATAAACAAGGGCCTTATCTACCTTGTTCACTGGGTAAATAGCCTCAACCCTTTTATTAAATCATCAGCAGAGCAATTTGTTACATGGCTCTGTCCCTTAGAGGCCTGTGGGAGATCAGGCTTGGTGCTGAATTGTGGTGTTTGAAATAGGGGAGGCTACCAAATTTCCCCATGAAGAGCAACCAAAAGGTGCTTTGTGATGATTGCTGAGCTTAGCTCCTCTGAAGAATCAAGTCACAATGTTGTGAGAACACAGCCCGGCCCACTGACCCATAGAACTGCTATCCCTCAGACAAGAGGAATTTGTATTTTTGGCCGCTTGAGTTTGTTGCAGAAGATAAAGGTTCCGACGTGGTTGCAGCACTAAGACAAGGCAACAGAATACATATTTTTTGTTTTGCACATGTACTCAATTTAATAGTCAACCGATTCCTAGATCAGTGTAGGAATGGGCAGAGCATATTGTTTCCAGAACAATATGTGCTCACTTTCACTGATCGTACCCATCCCATAATGCCTTGGCTAAGCTGCAGGAGCAAAACAAACGGTCTTGTTCCCAGCTAAAAATAGAGGTGCCTACACACTGGAATTTCAAATTTCACATTCAATGATTAGCAAAAAAAAAAAAAGATTCCGGAGCACAAATAAATCCAGATATATGTGGAAAGAAAAAATGCCAGCCTGAGATTCTAAGTCTTTATTGGAAGTACAGAGGCAAGTTGTATTAGTAGATAGAGCGGTCCCGATCCTTGGAGAGAAGGAAATAGATGAGCAGGGCGAGATGGTGGAGAATGGGTGGACTACTCTTCAACACTGCACCTTTTCAACAGCTGTGGAATGTGCAGGCAGCGAGGAGCTCTGTAGGCGACAAGGATACATGACATTGATGAGCAAAGAGAGATGATGTTAATCCCTTCTATACCAACAGGAATTTTATTGCAAGACTTTAGCCCCACATACCCAAATGTCTGATTCTGTCAAGACAGTCCTCTAGATCTAGATCCTCAGTCCTATAGATCACTCATAGCTCCTGCCTCCTCACTGTCTCCATCCACTCCCTTCCTTTTTTCCTCCCCTGCTTATCTGTGCGCTTCCTTCACTTTTTCACGATCTATGTTCTTCAAATTATTGTATTTCTAGTAGTGGTAATGCTGCCATGGACCAATTCCATTGGATGGTGGCCAAAGATTTCAGCCACTATACAACAAACCAAAGTGATAGCCCCTTCAGATGACTAGTGGTGGCTCTAACTCAACTAAATAATACTACAGTATGTTACAGTACATGTATGATTAACACCAAGGATACAGGAGGACCCACCAAAATACTGTGGTCTATGTATCAACATAACAGGTATTTAATCTAATCTCTAATAATATGACAGTTTCATGTCCATTAAAAGCAATCTCCTTCCACTTTCAACGTGCGCTGCTGAACTTAAAAGTATTTTTTGTGATCTGCATAAATGACTGTCCCAAGTCTCTTAAAACTCTTTCAGCATCTTCCTGATATGGTATTTACCATTACTGCACCTCGGAATAAATAGCACAGGAGATACATTAAAATGACTGCCAGGCTCTTCCAGAAAAAATACAGAATCTTAACAAGAGGAAAATATTGATATAACTCCTTTAGGAAATAAGAAAAGCATTATTTGGGAAGAACACTTCTCTTTGTAATATGAATTTAGTTATCAATGCAGTTGATGGGAGCCAATCATTTCACTTGCTTTTTTACTGTAGTTGTGTATATGCATTTTACATATTATTTACTTTCCTTTAAAACCCTTCACTGCCTGAGGGTCAACACATTACAAGCCCCTCTAAAAGGAAGGGGTTTCAAAAGTTCTGTAAAAAAAAAATCGTTTGCTCCACTTTATTAAGGCTCCAACATGTTAACACAAAATATATTTAACAGTTTGATTTTCATTTGTATTATGATTATTAATCTACAAAGTTTAAAAAAAAAAAGATCTTGGGAGGAAAGTAGAGACATCGTGTTTATAATGATTATGGAGAAAGACAGAAATACTGTATGTGGTTTGAAGGATAAGATCATGATGGGCATTGGGATTGTAAGAGAAGACATGAATTGTGAGAGACATAGAAGACGGGGACACGCAGAGAGAGCCATAGAGTATGATGACATGCACGGAAAGCCATAGAAAACGAGGACATGCAAAGAGAGCCATAGAGTATGATGACATGCACGGAAAGCCATAGAAGACGAGGACATGCAGAGAGAGCCATAGAGAACAATGACGTGCACAGAGAGACATAGAGAATGATGAAATGCACGGAGAGCCATTGAAGGCAAGGACATGCAGAGAGCCATAGAGAAATATGACATGCATGGAGAGCCATTGAAGGCGAGGACATGCAGAGAGAGCCATAGAGAAAGATGACATACCCAGAGAGCAATAGAAGACAAGGAAATGCATGGAGAGCCTTAAAAGACAAAGAAATGCACTTAAAGCTAGATAAGGTGAGGACATGCACCTGAGAGACAGGCTGGAACGTTACCTGATTTCTTTGTGCACTGGTTAAGACTGGACACAGCAGAGTAGTATTCATTTCCAAGGAGCTTCTGCATTGTGGTGCCCTTAGTGACCTCTAGCAAACATTGTGTCGAGTCCTTGAAGAGCAGGTCCTTGCCGTTTTCAGATTTAAACAGGTTGAACATGTCCATCTCAAATCCCTGTCGCCCAAACAAAGACTGCCAATGCAGAAGCACAATGAGTGTCACCATTAGCTGTCTTTTTATTTCACTATGAAGAGTCACAATACATCATTCAAATCGCACCCTAATGTTAGCACCAGAGTGAGACAAAAGGGAGTTATGTATTAAGGGAAACCAATGCCCCTTTTGAACATTTTATTTATTTATTAAATGTTGTACCAGGAAGTAACACATTGAGAGTTACCTCTCGTTTTCACGTATGTCCTGGGACATGCATCAAGGTTTTTGTTTTTACCAGCTTTCCCATTTGGAAATTTAGGACCGATGTGAGAAATAATTAAGGAGGAATTATATGGAGAAGTTATATGATGCAATAGAATAATTTCAAGAGGAGCTCCAGGGAGTGGTTAAATGGAGCAATAAGAGAGGTTAGGTTGAGCATTCATATGGAGCAATCGGAGTAGTTATCCACAACTAAGGGAGAGGGAGAAAGGGATGTTTGATTACTAATGATAGCTGCAGCTAACAGTTCCGTCAGTACTGCCCGGGACTTCTACCCTTTATCGGGGTAAGAAGGGTGTAAAGCTGTGGTGATGTTGATTTTCTGACACTATGCACATACCACGGAGCTTTTCTTGGGTTAATTTACCTGCTGATTAGCAACAATTTTTACGACGTCATTCCTCTTCTCTGATCGGCAGACAATAGCATGAGCTGGAACCTGTGCAAGGTTGCAAGTCTTGTAGTCACCGACAGGGGCGCGTGTGCCGTCAGGGCACAGCAGTTCGAAATCCCCAGATTTCAGGCCTTTTGCCCAAGGTGCAGGGTTTTTGCCTGGAAGGTGGGAATACATACAAGTCTTTGACATACTATGAAATGGACCCATGTATGCACCGCTCAGCAAAAATACGGAGATATGAAAAAAGAATCCAGAAAAATCTATATATATCATAATAGTAAAGAATTACTATCTTATCAAAATACATTTTGCTTTACAGTATATATTCTTACATTATAAATTTGATCTGACTTTGATTACCTGGATTAAGGTAATCCATTTTTTCCTTTGCTCTGCTTTTCCTTTCCATTTTAAACATACCAAACACTGGGCTTTATTTACTAAGCAGTGCTACTCCAAAATACACCTTCTAACATGGCTTATGGGCCCATACGGCCCATTCATGTGCAGGACCGCCGACATGAGGGCACATCTGGGACTGCTGCCCCAGACCTGGTCAGTCAAGGGCACAGTGATTCTACCATGTATGACCCTCTACTGTCTGACACCCCCTTCCCCGGGCCTCCAGCAGGCCCATCTGTAGGTAAGACCACATAGTGCCTCTGTACTGCCCTCCTCAGGTGAATACTATGTAAGGTTTTCATTATGTCATATTTTCTTAATCATTGAGTTATCTAAAGATTTTCTTTATTTTCATTGAATGCTGGATACCTATATGTACATATTGTGTGAGTATGAATGATTACACCTTTCTCTAGAATATGATTATCTGCCCCAGCCTTTGCGGTCCAAGATCTGAAATACTCTAGCAGTGTAGAGGTGCTGCCTGCAGTAATATCCTCACGTACCATCTGTGTTCTCAAATACAGTTGTGTGTTTCACAAAAGCCACATCTCCTGCCTCCACCAGACACCTGCAAACAACCAAACAAGAAACGGGAGGTATGAGGGACAACATAGAATAAAACAGGGGTACTGTACTCTGCTCATTACACTGTATTAGACTCTACTGTGCTGTACACACTGTACTGTATAGAGAGAATGTACTAGGCTCATCCCACTGTGTAAGAGAATGTACTCTGCTCATCACACTGTATATAAAACTGTACTCTGATTATCTCACTGTATATAAACTGTACTCTGATTATCTCACTGTATATAAAGACTGTACTCTGATTATCTCACTGTATATATAGAGAATGTACTCTGCTCATCACACTGTATATAAAGACTGTAACATGTTAATAATACTGTACATTATATATAGATTGCACTCTGCTCATCACACTGTATATAAAACTGTACTCTGATTATCTCACTGTATATAAAGACTATACTCTGATTATCTCACTGTATATAAAGACTATACTCTGATTATCTCACTGTATATATAGAGACCGTACTATGCTAATCACACTGTATATAAAGACAGTACTCTGATTATCTCACTGTATATAAAGACAGTACTCTGATTATCTCACTGTATATATAGAGACTGCACTATGCTAATCACACTATATATATAGAGACTGCACTATGCTAATCACACTGTATATATATAGAGACTGTACTCTGATTATCACACTGTACATTATATATAGATTGCACTCTGCTCATCCCACTGTATATAAAGACTGTACTCTGATTATCTCACTGTATATAAAGACTGTACTCTGCTAATCACACTGTATATAGAGACTGTACTCTGCTAATCACACTGTATATAGAGACTGTACTCTGCTAATCACACTGTATATAGACTGTAACATGTTAATAACACTGTACAGTATATATAGATTGCACTCTGCTCATCCCACTGTATATAGTAATCTGTTGATAATACTGCATATACCGGTACATTTACTGGCTGGATACAGAGGCTCACACCTGTACATTACCTGAAGGCGCCTGAGTATCCGTAATATGCCTCCTTGTCACTGGCAGAGCATTTTGTGTTTCCCAGTGTTTTTCTGGCATCACCGATACACAACTCACACAGGTTTGAGTTGACATCAGCTCCCGGAGCGCAGCTCTGGCTGAAGAAAGCGCCTGCCAGGAAATCGGGAAATATGGAATGAAGTGCAGGTCCGCCAGAGAAATATCTCACCCGCCAGTTAGAATATGCACAGCTGGAGCCCTCATTATGGCTTCCCCGTGGCTCATTGCGTTGGGACATACACACCGCACCAGACGAAGAAGCGGTCACTGTTTGGAATTAGCCGTATGGAAGAGGAGGCTACGGCACTATGTCACCATGGGAGGGCACCGCGGATTGCAATAACATTGGCTGCAGTGTTACTAGCCACAACATTAGAAACAAAAAGGGTATGATGAAATCCCTTCTGTGTATACCGCTGTGCTTCCTTCTTCCTACTTTCTCATCCTAGCTTGAGCTGATGATGCTGTTTGCAGGGGTGTGGTGGACACTGTGTTCTCTCTCATTCTCTCTCTCATTGCCTCAAATCGGCCCTGCCAACTTCTGCACCGTCTCCTCTTCTTTATTTCCAGCCCACCTCTCTGTCCCTTTCCCTCTCCCTCTGTCACGCTCTCTTTCCACCTATTTAATTATCCAGCAACTTATTTCTCTGCTCTCTTCCTCACACTGCCCCCAATGTTCTCCATTTCACGACTAGGACTTTACAACCTGACGCACATAAAGATGATCTTTTCCACCTCATCATCCCATTTTCCTACATAAAACAGGACCATAGCGGTCCTTTCCCTAGCTGCAGAGCAGAATACAGAATTGTTTTACGAGAATGAAAGTTAATGGCCATTAAACATGAGTTAAAGTTTTCCCAGCTCAGTAAAAAGTCTTTCGACGCTACAAGGTCCCTCACCTCCATTCAGAGGTTCATATCCACACACTGCTCCCTTGCGTACAGCCCAAGCATGATTGAATTCTATGACTATTTGAGCTAACTTTTTTTTGTTCCTTGTATCCAATGCTCTTTTGGTAAAAACGGCTTATTTTCCCCCCCTGAGACTGTCACTCTCCAGCTGATCCCATGTTTGACTGTTTCTTTTTATGAGAAAGATGTTTCGCTCTTTCACCTTACTGATGCCTTTGAGGTACTTGAATGTCTCTATCTCCACTCCCATAGTTGGTAGCATGTGGACAATTGCAGTTTTCTATCACTCGCAATTCGTAGGATTTAGCTGCTGCTCAGTGAACTGTATTCATCTTGCAGCAGACACAGAGAGTAACATGGACAAGTGTCCATTCATCCTGCCATTCATACTGAAGAAGACTGTTGGGTGCCTTATAAACCACTTTCATGGGATATTTACCAATATCACAGTTCTTTGTTTCATTAGTGATCAGACCAACAGGAATGTTCCAGCCAGCTGTGCGTCCCACAGCTGTGTGACATGATTTCTTGCCTTTGAGGTTTGGCCATGAGATGCCAGGATTGCTTTTCTTTGCGACGGCTACAGCATAATATGTGCCTTTATAGAGACCATGGGAGAAAAACATCAGTGCAGTACAAAGAAACACCCTTCTATGTCAATCTCACCTAGAAAGGCCTTTAAAAAAAAAAAAAAAAAAGTCCTCTTTTCAGTCCAGTAACAATTTTGTATGTAATTGAAAAACTAATCAGTCTCTTCATGTCTACATGGATTGTGAGCAAAGTATTGATCAGACTGATAGGTGTGCACCGTCTTAGATCTGGATCTAAGCCATGGAGAACAATGAACAAGTAATACTTCTCACATACTGTATGTGCATCAAACAACCCAATCCTACCTCCTGCGGGTGCTTCACATACTGTAACGGTTTCCCAATTAACTCACTGATGCTGATGGGGCACCAAGGTGGCAAATACCATGAACATTGATCCTCAGAGAGACTTCGGTTCCAAAGAGTATACTGTAGACTGTTTTACAGTTTGTTTGATATTACTAAACAATGCTAAGCTTTAAAACAACCTATGGCCCATTCATTTGAACATGTCTTTTAAGGTGCCCACCAGTGCTCCATTAGAACAAGATAATCTCACCATTTAAACAAATGTTTCAAAAAGCCCCATGTCTACACTTCCTTAGCTCCATTTTAAAGTTAAAGTTGCTCAATGAAAATAATGTTCTGAAATGGAAACCTCATTGTTCTCCAGATACCATTTAAAACATCTATAACAATAAAAAAAAATTCTGCCGGGCAGAAAAGATCAATGAAATAAATGTGGCAATTCCTACCTTGTGTCTGTGATCCCTTCCTTTTGCATGGGCTCAGATCATCTGCACGGAGAAGAAAAGGAACAAAAAGCTAAACAACAGGCGCCATTTAGGAGAAACCTGAGACCCTTGAAGGACCCACGTGTAAACAATGGTGAGAATGGTACATATTAATAATATTTACACGTAGACAAAGAAGGAGCAGTATAATGAATGCTAAGGCTTTCTGAAGTCGTTCTCAGATAACATGACAGCATTTGGCATATACACATTGCAACTGCCATTGGAGCGTGAAGAAATACCTTCCGATATATTCTAAATAAAGAATTCTCAGGAGTTACTGAATATGGGGAAGATATTGCCCGTTCCTGTTTTAATTAATGTCAAAAGGTGAGGCTGCCAGGATGGTGTGTCCACAGCGTAAAAATCGTTTCTTAGGAGCACAGTATTCGGTACAAGTAGAATAGCCTAGCTGTATCCCGTGTGCGCAGAACAAAACAATAAAGGGTACACTTCCCTGGTCCAGACAAGGGAATCTTATTCAGGGTGTAATACCCAAGGGTGTAATACCCAAGCCCACCCTCTTTTGAAATCCTTGTTAGCAAAATCTGCCTCCCCTTTTCTATGCCCATCTTGGTTGCTGGCATCTACCGCCCCCTAAAGCCCCTCTCCAGTCTCTGACTGATATCCCACCCCCTCCCAACACTGCTCACAATTTTCAATTTGTTCCAGTATTCGAAGAGGAGATTACTCAAGCGCTCCTCATATTAAAACAAAGCAGCCAATGTGGACCTGATTTATTGCAGTGTAAGTTCCTAAGACTTGGTACCACAGCCATTGCTAAACCAATTCCTTCCATAGTCAACTCGATCCTGTCTGCATGCCATATCCCTAAGACCTGGAAAACTGCCAGAGTTGTTCCAATCTTCAAAAGTGGGGACAAAAACAGTGTCTCCGACTACAGGTCAATCTCTCTTCTCCCAATACTATTCAAAGTCATGAAAAAATGTGATCAATACCAATTAAGCAACTACTATACCAAGACAAATTTTCTTAGCCAATTCCAATCTGGCTTTCACCCCAAACACGCCATGGTAACTACCCTGCTAAAAGTTTGCAATGAAATCCAGTGTGGAATGGAACAGGGACAACTGACTGGTGCAATATTCCTAGATTTTGCAAAGGCTTTTGATACTGTTGATCATGTTATCTTGCCTAACAAACTCCAGTGCTCTGGAATAGGGAAGCATGATTTAAACTGGTTTAATTCCTACCTATCAGGTAGATCCCATCATGTGTCCATCTCAGGTTCTAACTCCAACCCATTGGATATCACCTGTGGTGTCCCTACTCTTCTCAGAGTTCATCAATGATCTTCCTATAGCTTGTAAGGGAGCTTTAATACACATGTATGCAGATGACACAATCTTATATGCACATAGCCATAGCCTCTCCGACCTTGAACACATACATCAATCCAACTTTTTGAGACTCGAAAATTTTATTTCCCAAAACAAACTGTTTTAAACAATGACAAGACTGTAACAATGGTATTTGGGATCAAGGCTACAGTTTTAAAGCTTCCAGTGACTGAGCTCCAGATCAGACCCAACGCTAAAACCACCCAACTCCTGTTACTAGTTTTAAATACTTGAGCATATGGTATGACTCCCATTTAACATTCGGGATACACATTGATAGCCTGATATCCAAACCCTATGCCAAACTAGGTGTACTTAACAGGAACAAATACTTCCTAAGTCTGCTGGTCAGAAAGCGTATCGCACAGCAGATGCTAATGCCAATTATCGACTATGGGGACATAGTATACGGCTCGGCACCCCAAACCCACCGTAGCAAGCTTGACACCCTCTACAACTCAATATGCCGTTTTGTTCTCCAATGCAACTACAACACACATCACTGCGAAAAGCTCAAAGAACTAGATTGGTCATCACTTGATGATTAACAAACATAAGGCTCTTGGGCCTAATACAGTATGAATGTGTGTGTGGGATGTACGGGATGAGTTTCAGCTCATGCAAGGTCAGCAGATCACGTGTGCAGGTGTTTCAGATAATGGCTCCCTCATCCTGACCCTCGGAACAGTAACCCATCCATTGCTGCTTCACACAAGTCTTCAAACAAAACAAAGTCTCTCTTCTTACCCAGAATTCTCCTAGGGTATTAGATTAGGTTGCCTATCATTGCCCGTATGACCACCTTGGGTTTTCCCTGTGGCAGCAAATGGGGTTAACACATACAGTACCACAATACCACTATTTTATAAAGGGCACTTTAACCACTGTTATTGCACCCACCCAGAACAATGAATATTACGTTTAAAGCAGAGTATCCCAGATTTTCCATAGGGTTTAATTACAGGGAAAACGCAGAATATCACATAATATCCCACCATCACACGTCAGCGGGACCAATAACCCTGCTACCTCTGTATGTGGCTTCTATTGACTTACCTATGTTATAGTATTCTCCCATTGCTGGTACCAGCCCACACTGCCCTGCTGTATACATGTATCCTCCATCCAACGTGACTGCATCAGCTTCCCCTTTCTGCAAAGGCAAGAGATGGTGAATTCACGGAATGACAACCTCATCTCACATGCACTGACCCGCACATCTCTCTGGGAGATAGACTTACAGTATCAAACCAAAGCGGGTGCATGACGAATTCTAGGAGAGGCATCTTTTATTTAAGGTGTCAGGTCACTTTGGAGCACATTCATCAATTCATGCTGCTACAGGTTATCGCTCCTATTCTGGCGTTAACGCTAAATGACTTAAATGGGAATCAACAACAGATTGGGTGAGATAACCCGAGCTGGGACTTTTGTGCACCAGTTTGACATTTGGGAAGTGCCAATAGGAGGAGTTGGGCAATAACCACCACTTTATTTTGGGATATACAGTATTACATTTTGTTTCCTTGTATGTTATTCTCCTCCCTTTTAATAGCGTCCCAAAATCTGCCATCTCTGAGGTGGCACAACCCTCCCAGCTTTTATCCAATTTGGATTAAATAAGATATGTACATATTATAAGCCCCATAGTTTTAGGGTTGCAGAGTTAGACACACCAAATAGCTTTGAAGTATTAAAAGCAGAAATACTACTTCATGAAGTATATTATTATTTATTGCTGGACCAGCAAACTATGTCAACAAGAACACATTGTCAAGAACCCACAACCCTGGTTTCATAAGCTACTGAAATATATCTGATATGATTTTACACCATGTAATAAATGAATGAACCAAATGTCTGTAAAGCAGCACTACGTAAATTACTGTATACAAAGAACATAAATATAAAGGCATATTAATCAGGGGATGAAATGTGCTGGTATTAGGAGGTATGGCGTACCACTACTTTTTTAAATTTAAATACCAGGAGTATCACCATTTTTGTAAGTTAAATATTAGGAGAACCACTACTTTTTCCATTTTCACGCGTACAGTCCCACTTTCAATGTGGATTTATTTGAAACAGAATCTCTGGTTGGGTTGTCTCTACAGCTCAACCCTGTTACAACGCGAATCCGCTTTTAACGCGATGCACGCGTGGCTCCCAATTTTTGTATTTATGAATACTTTACAACACAATTATTGGTATCTTAAATACTTTATTGTACAATGCATACAATAGTACATTATTTCTAACGCGATCCACTTATAGCGCGATTTGATTCTTTGGACCCTAAGCACAGCGTTATAAGGGGGTTGAGCTGTATTAATAAAAGAACTACTGTATAAATCTTTATAACTATAGTCTAAAGAGATTTGCCCCAATGTTTAATAAATGTAGATAATTTTTTAAAATTACATTTCTACTTTGTGCATGTTCTTACCAGTATTTGTAGAATACAACCTTCGGCAGAGGTGGACTGAGTGCATTCAATAGCCCCACCGCTTACGGTTACCCAGTTATCACACTTGTTCCTCTCCTGTTTGCTCTGTGTGCACCAACGCACCTTTCCATCCAACACAGGGCTTTTCTCTAAATGAAAAGGAATCAGATCGCTGGTTGAGGTTCACTAAACTGCACAATAATACTGTAAATACACCACAAAGTGACCCAAGGATTTATTCAAGATAGAGCATACAGTATATCCCCATACATCATGCCAGCGTAACCATAGGTCTTGAATCCATTCGTGATTCTGTTCTAAGCCATGTCTCTTACCGTGTTTTAGTGCTTGGATAGCATTATAATAGTCAGGTCCCAGATACAAGAAAGAGTCCATATTAGGAGGGACGGGGATGAGTTTCACTGCAGAGTCTTTGAACATGAGATCCTTCCCATGTTTGGAGCTGAATAGATGACACTTGTCCTATGACCAAAAGAGAGAGAAAAAAAGACGAGTTGGTGACTCAACTATTTACAATAACAGTAAATGCTCCCAATTCGTGTTTCCCGCCCTCTGAAGTCTTCTCATTGGCCATTCATGATGACCAAAGTTAACGAATGGCTTTGATGTTATATCAAGCTGCCTAACACTTAAAAAAACACTACTAAGTTATTTTTTTTAACTTTGAACATCTTTTTGACAATTACTATCACAATAATTTAATCCAGTGCTTTTTTTGTAAAAAAAATTAAAAAAAAAAAGAAAAAAGAAGAGATGTATCAAAAATACATAATTCAAATCAAAATGTTTAAAATTTATAGATGCTGTTTATTACTTTAAGTTTTGAAGAATTCCAAAAATGAAAACATACAAAAGTTTGAGTTTCGTAGAACAAAATTCCAAATGTGAAAGAATTCCAGACCACATGAGCGTAATAAGTAAATACAGAAATTAGTACAATTAAAAAACCTCATATGAAAAATCATATAAAGTCCCAGAGTCCAAGTCCCAGTCCCAGTCCCAAATAAAAATGGAGGCGCTGATCTCTCACCAGAGAATGAATCCTAAAATCCTCCACAAGCACACACACACGAATCCACACACGCGATTACACACACGCGATTACACACACGCGATTACACACACGCGATTACACACACGCGCACAGAATTACGCACACAATCATACACACTCTAAGACTTTTACCTGGAAGGGAGGGGATAAGGGGGGGGGGCAGGGTTGCTCCTGTCCAGACTGGAGCTGCTGCCGCGAGTGCTCAGCCATGCGGGGGGCGGGGAGGGTTTGGCTGTGTGGAGTAATGGCCCGTGCAGTACGCAGAGGCAGCAGCATCAGCCGGTGTGGAAGCCGACCTTTGGCCTCCGCTGGGCTCAATTTCCGACACCGGCAGGGCCTTCCTGTGCTATCTGTCCCCCCCCCCCCAATTGTGAGGTCACTAGGCCTCAGCGTCTCTCAGGAATTGTCACTCCTAATGAAGCTAACAATTGGTGAAACGCATTGAGTGACAACTCCTGAGCGACCACAGCTTTCGCAGACGCGTTAGGCTGAGCTCAGACACCCTACTACACTATGATGCGCCTGCGCATCCGCGTTTGCGCGCCTCTGTCTGCTGGGCGATGTGTGTACATCCCCAGCAGATTGAATGACGGGACTTTAATTAATAGAAAAGAAACAAGTGTTCGTGTTTGTGATTGGCTGGCGAAGTACACGTGACGCGGCTGCCGCTTGAAATTACAACTTCAGTTGTCTCCTTCAAGTGCAGCCAAGTCAACGCTGCTCTTCGCCGCCGGGTGTCGTTTTCAGTTTGAAAACTCCCACAGAACAAACGCAAAGAGTGACAGACGTGCGCCACGTCGCATCGCGTCCTGTCTGATCGAGGCCTTATCCAGCAAAGGAACAGAAACCGGAAATGACGCCAAGGAAGCCGGATGTGGCGTTGCGGTGCCCGCTAGAGACTCCAGCAAGACAGAGAAGGCGTCCCAGACCATCGGCGGCACATACGGAGACGGTGGCGGTGAGAGGGCGACTACTCACGACGTCCCATACAATATTTGCTGCGTTGCATGCTTTTAAAAATCGTACACCATGTGAGTACGACTCTTATCCTTTTAAATATAAAGTTTTTTGTACCATTTCACCTGTGCTATGGTTTCTCTCTCTCTTTCCCACTGAGGCACCAATTAACCGAGTCCCCTACATGAGAGGAACATAGCCACAGTTTTGGATTTCTCCATTTATATCTTCCACATGGTGAGCCAAGATATTCATATGATCTACAAATTATTTCAAGAAACCTGCACGTAGCTGCTATAATTTTCTTGTCTCTTGTTGATTTCCTCCCATGCTCCCCCTGGATTTTGAAGACCTATTTGTATTTCTGGCGCTCCTGACTGGTTTTATGGAAAGACACACAGCGATGTAACAGGTACTGTAGGACACATTGCAAGAAGTGAACTACACAGAGCAAGTATAATTCTACCTGCGACTGGTAGTCTGTAAGAAGTGTGATGATATCCTGAGTCTTGTCTCCTGAGTTCCTGGTTATCACAGCGTGCGCTGGGACTCTTCCCAAGTTGCACTCTTTATATTCACTAATGGCTCTCCTGGTGTTGTCTGGACACAGCAGCTCATAGTCTTTAGCGAGATCAGCTGGGGAGAGAGGTATATAATTATGCATCCTTCCTAAATAACCAATATCAGTCCTGTCACTTTGTCACAAGGGGATATGAATTAAAGATGGTCGCAAGTGGAAATTATTATGTAAGGTTGATGCTAAGATCATCAGTTGAATGCTGCATCTCATTGGATCAGCTCTGATCTGCTTAGGTCAGTGAGAAATTTGTGGATTGGTTTTAGGAGCAGTTAAGAAGAGTTTTATAAGATATTTAAATATCTATTATTATTTGGTTGTAACTTAACATGATAAAATAAATGAACCAAAAATGTATGATGAAGCTCTACATATACTGTATAACACTATACAAATAACATAAATGTTGGGACATTAATCGGTGGCTGAAATGTGCTGATACTAGGTGGGACAGTGTATCACAACTTTTATTATTAAATAGAGCAAAAGTTATATGGTGCGGTTATAGGCGGAGTTAGAGGAGGAGTTATAGGGAAAAGTTAGGGAAAGTTATAGGAAGCAGCTATAGGAGCAGTTAGGGGAGAAGTTAGCGGGAGTGCTTATAGGAGCAGTTAGGGGAAGAGTTATAGGTAACCATTATAAGAGTAGTTAGGGGAGGAGGTATAGAAAGCAATTATAGGGAGAAGTTCTATGACCTTAGTTATTGGAAGACAGAGGATAATTTATAGGAGCAGTTAGCGGAGCAGGTATAGGAGCAGTTAGCGGAGGAGGTATAGGAGCAGTTAGCGGAGGAGGTATAGGAGCAGTTAGCGGAGCAGGTATAGGAGCAGTTAGCGGAGGAGGTATAGGAGCAGTTAGCGGAGGAGGTATAGGAGCAGTTAGCGGAGGAGGTATAGGAGCAGTTAGCGGAGGAGGTATAGGAGCAGTTAGCGGAGGAGGTATAGGAGCAGTTAGCGGAGGAGGTATAGGAGCAGTTAGCGGAGGAGGTATAGGAGCAGTTAGCGGAGCAGGTATAGGAGCAGTTAGCGGAGGAGGTATAGGAGCAGTTAGCGGAGGAGGTATAGGAGCAGTTAGAGGAGGAGGTATAGGAGCAGTTAGCGGAGGAGGTATAGGAGCAGTTAGCGGAGGAGGTATAGGAGCAGTTAGCGGAGGAGGTATAGGAGCAGTTAGCGGAGGAGGTATAGGAGCAGTTAGAGGAAGAGTTATACGAGGAGTTGCTCAGCACAATATTATAATAAAAAAATGTGTTTCTGCCATTGCGTCACCTTGACACATATACTCCAGAGATTCTAACAGATATCTAGATATATTACTTACGTGATACAGTTGTATGCTTCACAAAAGCTACATCTCCCTTATCATCTTGCAAACATCTAGATCAGAAAGAGATACATACAGAAAATGTTCAATTGATCTCTGAGTAGAGATGTGCAAATCTGTCCTAATGTAAAGATGGATCTTATTTTTGAAAGAAGCAGCAACGTGTTTAATGTTTAATCGTTGATCTTAGGGGTTAATAAAATGAAAATTTATTATGCCAATATTGGCAAAATTAGCAAATATTTGCCAACAGTCGCCAACTTTTTCAATGTCTGAGGCATTCACAGTTACTTATTTTTGGGCAAGTCTTGTATACTGTCATGTCATGCTGTTTGTTTTTGTTAAATCTTTGTAATGACTCAGAGAAAAGAATATACTCATTTGATGTCAGTGAAGAAAACGATAGAAAATGAAAGAGGAGACTGTGGGCTTAGCTAGATAGGACTACAACTTCAAAACGACTGAAAATGGAGACACCTGGGAGGCAGGGACTGGGTGATATGCTCTCCCAGAATCCTCCAGCTCCTGCCATTGTTGGAGACACTGATACAGGTTACTGGGCCTGATGGACAATTAGGTCTGACCCATCCTTGTCAATTCTTATGTTCTTATGTGAAACAGAGAAAACCACAGATTACAATATGTACTAGCGAAGTGCATGTAGAGAAGCGGCTAGGAGGTACAAAGTGAAGAACAGGCCAAGTCACACTTACTTCAGGGCCCCGTTGTAGTTGTAGTACGGCTCATCAGGAGAGCGAGAACATTTTTTATTGCCTTTTCCTGAACACTGTTGGCACAATTTAGGTTCACTGGCTCCGGGAGCACAGCTGCTCGAGAAGAACTTTGATACGGCTAATTGGAAGAAATGAAGTATCAGTACAAGTTTGCTCATTTTGTTTGTTCTGCGCACCTCTGTAACGTTGTGCAACGGACACACATAGAAGCAAAAGGGTTCAAACAGCAAACAGTGGTCTGTTGGAGAGATCTCCATTCTTATGCCTTTGTTTAAACTGTTGGGGCCTGTCGCTGTCTTACTTACTGTTCTGGACCTGACACTTTGGGGAATTTAAAATGGCCACCAACTGAAAGCTGCCACAGAGTAAATTAGCAACATCAACCTATGAGGTCACGGGTAATGCCTGTCATAGAAGATGGCAAATGCCCTCTTTTTTTAATACATGTCCTCTGAACAGGTGGGGCGGGTCTTTGATTTGGGACTAACAGCCCAATTCCTGGACAAACAAGGAGGAGGTCTCTACAATAACATAGGCTTAACTTACGTAACTTAAGAAAAACACGTAACATAAGCAACACAGGGAACAAACACAGTGGGCCACAAATAATGCCATGGGTTTAAAAAACCATAAGCTGGGACGACCAGCCAAAATTGCTCAATATTAAAATACTTACAAATCAGATTTGCAGTAACAAGCTTGTGGTATATTTAAAAGAAGCTAATCTACAGAAAGCTCTTGTTCAAGATATCAGACCCTGCACGCTCTTATAAAGCTGCGAGTCCAGATAATGTACCTCCCTCTGGAAATCCTAAATTATTCCTCTCTCTCTCTGCCCTCTTGCAGTGGATGGTAAATGTACCTTTTTCAATGGATTCTGATTCTGGTCCTTCCCACTCCATTATGTTCTTCTCCAGAAGTAATCCGATAGGGATGTTCCAGCCTGCTGTCTTTCCTACTCCAGTGTGGCAGGATCGCAATCCCTTTATTTCACCCAAGTTAAATTTACTTGATTTCTTCACCACGGCCACTGCATAGTAACAGGTGTCTGATTCTGCAATGCAGAATAATCCAAATTAGTATTGCATTATGACCTTAGGCAAGTCAGTTTATCTGCGTGTCCCAGACCCTGACATTTACATTGTAAGCTCTCCAGCGCAGGGTCTGTTCCTACAAAATGCTGCGCTCTGTACAGTATATGAGGTGAATAAGGTTTTGTGGTCATGTGGAAGCCATACAGCTTCACCCACAAGTCTTTTGCCTGTACCTTCTACAGTGAAGGGTTTTTGTCATTGTGTTACCCACTTATGATCTGATACAAGCGCATCATGAGAGCTTCACACGGAGCCACTAGCAATTTTCATTTGAAATATATTTTATTTCAGAACCCTCAATTATCACTTAAGGGACCCTGGAATCTCTGAACACTTTAAGGTTCATATTTACTAAATGGTGCTATCCCATGTCACGCTTTCTAGAGCTGGGACACGCGTTGTTACGTGAATGGGCCAAAAATTGTCTTCCTGTAACAGAAGGCGTCTTCTGGTGTAAGTAGTGTAAATACAGTATAAAAATGGGGTCATGGTTACCCTGTGCAGTGCCATAGTCTTCTGACATGATCGGCTTCAAGTTGTAAGGGTTTAGAGAACCTGCGTGGACATCTCCACCATCCACACAAGCAGCATCTGCAATGTCATCCTGGAACACACAAAACCTGGCGTTACTCAAATAATTTGGGTCACATAGTCTTCCTATTCTACCTACGTGCTGAAAATCCTTAGAACCTATTTCATCTACGGCTTTTCCACATCTTCTTTCCTCCTCTCGTTGAAGTAGATTTTGCAGGCCAGATTGCAGGAGTTTTTACATCCCAGGTGTGCCTTTTATTGTTCCATTATGGTTTAAGGTTTTCTCCGAAAAACAAAGGAAGAAAACACACCACGATTGAACATCGTGTATAAAAACATGGAAATTAAACATAATCTCCTATTGAGTGACATCTCTTGTAGCAGCCCAGCCACAGGTAGAAGACAAAAGCAACATGAGGGAACATGAGAGGAAAAAATGGGAACCGAAAAAACACCAAATTCAAATGTGTGTCATGTTGTATTAATTGTTAACACGGATAAACACAGATTTTTTTTTAAATAAAATAAAAACGCCAGAAAAACAATCAAATAAACACATATTTTAGAAAAAAAATGAACTCTGAAAACAGGAATTCCTCACTAAATCTCATGAAGGGAAAAAAAACGGTCACCGTGTTATTTTACACTCCCCCCCAAAATAAATAAGCTACAAATAGGTATCTCTTGAATGGTACAGCATCAAAAAACAAGAAACAAGGAGAATCTATTTGATAGATGTGCATGATAGAGTTGGCTTTGTATTGAACTGTGCTTACTTTAATAGCATCGAAACAGTCTTTAGTGTTGGATTTTTTCACACAGCTGAGAGAGATTTCCGAATTCTTACAGGTGTTAATCAGATCTCTGCACTTGCTCTCTTCCAAATCCGACTTTACACACCAGCGGACTTCTCGCTTCCCTGCGAGGCACAGGGCTATGAGAGAGACAGAGAGAGGAACAAGGCCCAGGTTTAGTAAACAGTGCAAAGTGTTAGTGGCTTGAATCAGCATTGTGCACTGCTTCATCTACATGGATATGGTTAATAAGCATCACGTTGGAAGCTGGTCCGGACAGTGGAGCCCACCTTCGATACAGGAGTTCCACGAAAGTTGGGTACCCCCCACCCATTTCTCCATTACAACTTAGAATATTTGTCAAAATAAAAACATGGGCCATTTTGAAAGGGGTTTGATAACTTTTTAGATCAGGTATGCCTTATAAAAATGCAGCTTGTCTCGCAGCCAAAAGGAGAAATGCTGCTTTCCCCTTTAACCGACTGTTAAAAAATAGAATTCTCAATCCTTTTACGGAACTGAACATGCCCTGACTTCTCTGACCATATACAGTAGTTCCAACATTGACCTATAGAGATAAGCATTGAATGAGCTGCGCATATAACAATTCTCAGTGTTTCCCAACCTTATATGCAATTGTCTTGGTTATTTAAATAGATACAAAACAAGGTAAGGTACTGTACACCCAAAAAACATTATCAATATAAAAAGTAAAAGAAAAGTTACGGGTGCCCCAGAGAAGACAAGAAAGCCACCTGTCACATGTAGATAAATGTTGCTGAATCTCCAGGCACGCCAAGTTAAATATCTGATTCATATTTTTTGTTTTATATAGCAAAGACAAACGTGGCCTCTAAGGGTCTTCATCATGGTTGGGATTCTCTGACGAAGGCCCTTGGAGGCCAAAACGTTGGTCTTTGCTATGCAACATAAAACATTTGAATCAGATATTTAACTTGGAGTACCAGGAGGTTCATCACCACTTGGTTATATAAATATTCATCAAACTGCCTTATATACACAAAATAAGAGAATATCAAGGGTGTAACATATCTTTACACCAAGTTTCCAAATGCTTATGATATAAATAAGTTACTTGATAATAGGGTCTAAAGAAGAGGACAAAATGTAGGTTTGGAGATAAAAAGTAGGAGAGCTGTCACCCTCAATAATAATAATAATTGTTTGTTCTTGTATAGCGCTGCTAGTTTTACCTAGCGCTTTACAGAGACATTTTGCAGACACAGTCCCTGCCCTGTAAAGCTTACAATCTATGTTTTTATTGGTGCCTGAGGCATAGGGAGATAAAGTGACTTGCCCAAGTTTACAAGGAGCCGACACCGGGAATTTAACCAGGTTCCCCTGCTCCAAACTCAGTGCCAGTCAGTGTCTTTACTCACTGAGCCGCTCCTTCTCACAATCCTTCCCTCTGAGGAATCAAACCTACCCCACCTATCATTTCTTAGGGGTATATGTTTTAACCCAACATTTGCATTCATGCGTATTTGCGCAAAAAGGTGCGAAAAAAATGACTGCTTCATATAAATCTTCCCATCTGTAACTCCGGTTATCACTGATTTGCAAGCGGATGTACAATGAGCACATCATGAAGAAATGTACATAGATGACAATCTGTGCCAATGTTAGCTCTAAAACAATTGAAATTTAAGGGTTTATGAATTAAACTAGGCTTGTGCCACTCAGGGCACTATCGCACAGAAACTCCCATTAAAGTCCCAAATGGCACAATAGCAGTTTAATGAGTAAGTCCCATAAACCCATTTAAATCCCAATACATACGCTGTAATATAAAAATACACACGGCACATCCTAAGCATTCATGTTGCCTTAGGCCCTAAAAGACTGAAACGTTAACTGCTTTCAAATTGTGACCATTTGGATGCGATAAAACATGAATTCATAAGTACATTTGATTGAATTCCCGAACAGTGGAACTTATTACATGTGGGATAATTAAAGAAAAATAACATTTATATCATTAAAAAAAAAAACAAGCATAGAATTTGACAGCAGACAAGAACCACTTGGTCCACTTTCCTATAAAACCTCGGACCCTACTTGATGCTCGGTGTTTTCATATTTAGGATAGCCATATGCCTAAGGGCAGTTATATAGTGGCCGCGTGCGTTACGCCGTGAGCGCGCGTCACTTATAATTGGCTGAGGTTAGTCAGCCCTTCCATACAAGGGCCACGCGCGCACGGCAGTGAGCGGGCATCCGGCCGACAGCGGGGAAGACGGGGAATAGAATGATTTTGCGACGCTACCGGCGCTGAAATGTATGTATATATGTGTGTGTGTGTGTGTGTGTAAATATATATGCGTGTGTATGTGTGTATGTGTGTATATATGTGTGTGTCTGCACAATGATAATAAATATTTTATTTTTACCAATGTGTTTTTTTTTAAATAAATAATAAATTACACACACACACACACACACACACACACACACACACACACACACACACACACACACACACACACACACACACACACACACACACACACACACACACAGTACAGTACCTTCTCAGCTCACAGTTCTCAGCATACATACAAAAAGCATGCGGCACACGCACACGCGCGCGCACAGCCGCACACACTATATAACAAGCCTAATATATTACCGCCCATGTGTTTCGTGCTCTCATTCAACAGACTGACAGCATCTACCACTTACCCAGCATCCCAAGGCACAGCACCACATGGAAGGAAAGAGCCATGGCTCTTTGTCTCTGGGTGTTAGAATCAGGTGTCTGTCACAAACTAGGTCCTGTTAGTTTGTGGAGGTCTATCAGCATCCTGCAGTGCCTTTTATAGCAGGACTGGGTGGCTGAGTAAGCAGATTCTGTGTCCCTGTACTGTTTACTTACTGGAGTTTCTCAATATTTCCTCCCCCTGTGCCTAATTCCCGTAGACATCTCTGTGTATTTGGGCACAAACACAATTCAGACTGAAACCCAGGTCCCTTTGTTCAATTGCATTAACCACTTAATCTGTCATGAGATTTAGGGAGGGAATTAGAAGTGGAATTCCCATTTAGCATTTTAATGTTCACAAAAACATCTTAAAGTCTGAAAAGGTCTCTTTGTTGGGGTTGAGTAACCCCCTTTATCTGTGAAGAGATTAAGGGAGGAGATAAGGAAGGGAATTCTCACTTAGCATTTCAATGCTCAGCAGGCACAATGAGAAGGAAGCTGTTAGTCTCTGCTAACATCTTCTCTGTGAGCTCCGCATTGCTTCCTTATATCTACCATTACACTTAACGAATACTGTAATACATCTGCAGCACATAACGAGACTAGAGATAGGCAAATTACATGACAACTTTCAAACTGAACATGGCAAAGAGTGGAGGGGAGAGAGGGGAAGAGGGGAGGAAATGCTGGGGGAGAGGGGAAGAGGGGAGGAAATGCTGGGGGAAAGGGGAGGTGAGAGAGAGCCTCATCTTTGTTAAAGTCCCAATTGCTATATATACGCCTCAAACTCACCTTCAAACACGTGCAGAGGCACCTGTGCATGAAAAAATGGACACCCCTAAAATACCTGGGGAAAGGGCTAATGGGAGTCATCTGCATATTGCATGTGTTGTATGAAGGTGTGTGTGAGGGGATATATATATATATATATATACACACACACACACACACACACACACACACACACACAGTAACAATTGGGACTGTAACAAAGAAGAGTCTCTCTCTTCTTATCATGAACACAAACCCTGCAGATTATTCACTAGACGAGTTTTGACACATTCCCCCATCTCTAAACAGGGGAATAACTCACTGACCATTAATGTTTAATTGGCAATGACTGCTTTATTCCTGTATGAATCTACTGTACTTCACCTTACTTTATTGGTTGGGATACACAGGGGGGAGATCTGGTGATGTAAAGAAAGTGCAAATAGAAATTTATTTAAAACACGTTGCTTCTTTTTCCGCTTGTGTTTGCGTCACATGTACAAAAGTGTTTCCTGCATTTGGTGCAAATTTGTGTCCTGGAAGTTTAGGCCACTTTAGACCTAGTTGATTTTCTTTACCAGATGAAGAAATGAACGCGCAGAGAGATGCAGAATGTGATACATCTCACTATAATCTGTATACTCCTCCCTATGGCTGCGGCCCCGCTGGCGCTGACCGCGCTCATGCTTGGAGAGCGGTGACGTCACCTTCGTTTTTGCGTCGTATTTATGAAGACTTGGCACAGTTGATAAGTCGCATAGGGGCCTATGCAGAGAGCAGCGAATTTAAAAATTGGAGAGTTTCAGAAAAAGTAGCTTTAATGGAGAGTTTTATTCTCCATATGCAGAAATGGGCGAAATCCGCTATTTTTAGCATTACTGCATGTGGAGAATTGTAAAGGAGGAGATTCGCGCAGCTGAAAGGGAGAGAAAAAAAAATCGCGCATTTTTTTTCCCCCTATAGCCGGCTTCTTGCCAACTTTAGTTGGCGGAGAAAATTGACGAAAATCGCGCCAAAAACAGCCGCTAGATGGCGAGCGCGCCTTTCTGAATTTGGATATTTTTCAGACTGGCGAGATGTAGTTTCTCGCCAGCCGCGCGGCGAGATTTTGAAAACGAAAAAAAAAATGGCGCGTTTTCCGTTACTCGCCATTTTCGGCATTTTTCTGCGCAACTTTCGCCAAAAAATGGAGAGTTTTGAAATAGCGCTGCTCTCTGCATAGGCCCCATAGTCGTTGTTTGAAATTAATTTTGATGCATTGTGTCACGTTGAATACCTGATTGATACAATTTAACTTAAAACAGAATTATGTGTATTTGTTATTTAGAACTACAATAGTGTTAGTAAATATAAACGATTGGTGTAGTATTATTTACAATAGCCATTCTGTGATTATAACACATTTCGTTAATCTATGTATTGAAACATCTGTGCTGATTCAAATGCATTTTTGGTTTGATACTTAGCAACTTAAATCTGGGCTAACACTATAAAAAAGACTTTGTAAGGTTTGCGGCAAGTTGAACTTGGTGGACAATTTTGACACACTTTTCCCCTTTTTATTTTCTAGCACAGGGCTGCACAAAGTGGGGGGCGCAAGATTATTTTGGGGTGTGCGGACTTCACTTACCTTTCCTCGGCGCCGCATCACCATAACAACGCGCGTCAAATGACACCACGGGGGTAACGTGACATGACGTCACGTGACCACTCGCGTCATTTGACACTGGACATTGGAAGGGGGGGGGCGCGAGCATAGGGGCTGGCAGGGGTGGCGCAGCACAGAAAGTTTGTGCGCCCCTGTTCTTGTACATACCATTAACATTGGTACGCCCAGCCAGCGGCATAGCTAGACATGTGCGGGCCCCCGGGCAAAATAAATTCAGTGCCCCCTTATATCTCTCTCTGTGCTCTCTCTCTCTCTCTTTGCTCTATCACTCTTTGCTCTCTCTCTCTCTCTCTCTCTTTGCTCTATCACTCTTTGCTCTCTCACTCTCTCTTTGCTCTCTCTCTCTCTCTCTCTCTCTCTTTGCTCTCTCTCTCTCTCTCTCTTTGCTCTCTCTCTTTTCTCTCTGACTCTCTCTGCTCTCTCTGCTCTCTCACTCTCTCTTTGCTCTCTCTGCACTCTTTGCTCTCTCTCTGTCTCTTTGCTCTCTCTCTCTTTTCTGTCTCTCTCTCTCTTTGATCTCTCGTCTTTCTTTCCCCTCTTATGTATTTCTCTCTTGTACTTCATTTTCTCTGTCTCCCTTCCTATATCCTTTCATGTCTGTTTTTACCCTTGTGATTTAACCCTTCCACTCCCTCTCACCTTTCCCAGCCTGTCTCTCAGGCCGCAGATTCAGACCTAGGCCCCGCCCACATAAGGAGGCTCTGCAGAGGAAGGAACTTCCCCTCTGTCTGCCTGCTGCATCTCAGGGCCCCGGCCCCTGACCCCGCCCCCTGACCCCGGCCCCGTCCACCTGCCGAGGAAGGGATTTCCCCTCTGTCTTCCTGCTGCATCTCAGGGCCCCGCCCCCTGACCCCGGCCCCGTCCACCTGCCGAGGAAGGAATTTCCCCTCTGTCTTCCTGCTGCATCTCAGGGCCCCGCCCCCTGACCCCGGCCCCGCCCCCTGACCCCGGCCCCGTTCACCTGCAGAGGAAGGGATTTCTCTCTGTGCTTCCTGTCCGCTGCAGGGAATTAATGAGCGGGCAGGGGGCCAGGCCACCGATGGGTGGGAGAGCGGGTCACCCAAGAGCACAGGCCCCCGGGCTATAGCTATGCTCCTGCGCCTAGCGCAGTCCAGTTCTATGCAATTAAAAAAAAGTGTGTGTGCCGAGCACGCGCATTTTAAGTGAAACTTCTTTGTCTTTTGTCACTGTTCTGTCGCAGAAATTGTATTTGTGATGGTGATGTTTTTAATTAAAAATCAAAACACAATTTCAGTGCCAAAACCCAAAGAAGTTTCACTTAGAATGCGTGTTTTAGCTATTTGCACTTCTACATTTATAGTAACTGAATTCCTTCTCTGTCTGTGTGTCAGTGTATGTGTTTGTAAGTGTGTCAGTCAGTGTGTGTGTGTGTCAGTCAGGGTGTGTGTCAGTCAGTATGTGTCTCTGTGTCTGTGTGTGTCTCTGTCTGTTTTAGTGTCAGTGTGTCAGCAGTGTATGTGTGTGTGGTCTCCGTGTCCTGCTGCTGGTGCGCTGGCACCTACTGCACAGGCACGCCCAGCTGGAGCCAGTGTCTACTGCGCAGGCGCGTCCAGCCGGAGTCTACTGCGCAGGCGCGTCCAGCCGGAGTTACTGCGCAGACGAGCCCGGCAAAAGCCAGCTGCCGGCAACAGCTCCTGCGCATGCGCGCAGAGCGCGGGAGGCCTCCACAATCACGCCGAACTGGCAACATTGACGGCGTCTTCTACTAGCAGTGACGTCACTTCCGTGGCTTCATTTCCATCACCATGAAGGTGATTTACTCCAAGGCAAATGTTAATCTGGTAGGTGTGCCAGCAAAGAAGTTTCACTTCAAATAATAGAGTTTTTTTGGCGCTGATGGATAGAAATGGGAGAATTTTGTTGTCAGATTTGGATCCGCAGCGGATTTGGCGGTTCCTTTGACGCCACAATTTTCCGCGGATCAATCTCAAAAAGGGCGATTCGCAGATTTTTTTTTATTATTATTGCCAATAAAAAACACAGATTCCGCAATCCATGGACGGATTTATAGAATATAATCCGCGGATTCAGCCAGGATTGCCAAAACCGCGGATTGGATTCTACAAATCTGCAAACGGATTGTATCCAATGGCGGATTTTGATGAATCCGGGCGGATTAAAACCGACCAAAACCGTCTGCAGAATTTAAACCTCGATACGGATTTTGGGGGGTAAATGCCAGAAAATCTGGGAAATGGATTTGGGCAGATTCGCCCATCCCTACTGATGGGCTGGCGTTAGTATATAGGTGCATACAATTTAAAATGAGATTTCCATTTGGCAATTTTACCCCACAAAAACCATTTGCAACACTTAGTACTGTACATACAGGAAGTAGACTTTCACTTCAATTCTTGCCTGGACCATTTACAATCTCTGTGATCTCAAATTACTTGACAGATATCTTGAGCTGCATGAAAACAAGATGTGAATGTCAATGTATCTTCCCCAATAATATCATGGTTACAGTATATTTCCAAAGCTCACAGGTCTTTTCAGAAAGTTTTACGCAAATGCTCATAAGCGGTTTCCTCTATTCTGCTTTTGACAGATTCGTGAAAATATGGGCTCTGACTTTGTACTATTTGCCAGTCCATAAATATAATCTGACTTCTTTCACGATGCCCAAATGGTCTAATTTGCATGATACTAACCAGAATTCTTTCCTGCAGTGGAAGCATGATGTGCTGTGTAAGGCTAAGGCCCCGCTCCCAGAGTCAGATATACACACACACATACACACACACAGACACACACACAGACAGAGGCAGGCACTCACGCACTCAGGCACACACATACACACACACAGACAGGCACTCACGCTGCTTTCCCTCCCCACTCCCCGAAGCCTCTCCTCTTCCCGAAGCCTCCCCTCCCCATTGGCTCACAGCCACACCACGTGACGCGTCAACGCTAGGGGACACCATTCTCTTGTATCCCATAGCGGCTAACGCGCCACAGCATGTAGTAAGGCTAAGGCCCCGGTATCTCAGCTGTAACGCGCACCCGCGCTTTTGGCGGCGCGTTCAGCCGAAACCCCGGTCTGCAGCTCACTGCAGGAGGAGAGACCGGGGGGGGGGGGGGGGCGTGGCGGAGGAGTGACGGGGGCGCGGCCATGACGTCACCCGGCAGGTTCGCCGTCATTGGCTGAACCGCCGGGGGGCGTGCCTAATCGCTCGACGCGAGTCCTGCTCTCAATTGCCATTGCGGGGAGGGCTCTCGGGCGCGCAGCGTCCGCCACAGCGGACGCTGTAGTAGGCAGCGGGGGCAAGGCCTAAGCTGTGCAGCCAGGGGGGACCGGGACCGGCTCTGCAGGATTCCCCTGCTGGTGGGGAACTCGCGTGTGGCCGCCCGCGCCACCGAGCGCAGCGGGACCGAGGCCTAATTATGGGGTCAGGCAGGTTTGTGGACCGGTCTCAGACACTTGAACATGCTCATGTGTTGTTACCATGTTTGACTTCCTACTACCCTGTCTAAGTCTGGCAAAAAACTTCTTAGTTATAGTAATTGCTGAAAAATTGTGCTGTGGATTACTATCAGAATTGCTTTGCTCAGGCTCAGGAGCCCTTTGGTAAATCAATATCTGCTAATAATTGACAAATTGTGACATTACTTAAGCAAACATGACAGTCTGTTGCCCTTCGACTGCAGCACAAAATTGTGCCCATGAAGTTGCAGATTCTCGTGTTGCTTTGCAATTCACTGCAGCCTCTTCTACCAGCAAAAGGTGAACCCCTTTAGCACTGAAGTGATAGGGGTCTATGTATCAAAGTAATAGTGGTGCAATTCCGGAGCAAAAAATTGCACTAGCTGTATCAAAGATAAAAATCCTATTAAAGAACTAGAAATTACACCCCAGTCTGGCGGTTCTGTACTTGAAATTCAAGTCAAGAGCAGTTACAGCTGGATCACGATTTGATGAATCCTAGCCATAGATCCCATCGGTATTGCATTTCTTTACTAAATCCGACTGTTCAAAGTGGAGACACACAGGTGCTTATTCAATAAGTGTGATAGTGTAGATTCAGCAGTACTGTATGGAAACTCCCATTCGAGTGCTTCCGTACACTAGTGCAAGGGTGCGCAAATTGGGGTGGGGGCGCAAGATTTTCTGGGAGGGGGCGCAGGAGTTATAGAGGTCCTGCGCGCTCCCCCAAGGCATTTAAATGAAATGCGCTTCATTTGACGCCGGGGCCGAGCGCAGGGGGGGCGCGAGCCACAGAGGAGAGCAGGCAGGGGTGCGCATGGGGAAAAGTTTCCGCACCCTTGCACTAGTGCAGAACTGGCACTATCACACTTTTTAAAATAAGCCGTATAAAGTTCTCTAGTGTGATCTGTGCCATTTTTTAAATTACTTTTTAGTGAACACACAAAGGTAAGGTAACTTCATATTCTCAAGATGACATCTACCTAAATAATATGCTGTACAGGTATGAATATAGCAAACTAGACCTACTAATCAACTAATGTACCAACTAACCAACTAATGAGCTAACCAACTAACAAACCAATGAAATAACCAACTAACCAACTAACATGTAGTATTACGCTCTAAAATGACTTGCTGTTTAACTGTTTCTAAGTTCTAAGAGTCTTCTGGATAAGTGTCTCGCGTTAGAATAAAAATATAGGTACTTTTGACCTAATTATCCTGCTACTATTATTAAGAGATATGGAAAGTTATTATATGGTGCAATAGAAGGAGTTATAGTTGAGAGATTATATAGAGCAGTAGGAGGGGGTATATAGGGCAGTAGGAGGGGGTATATAGAGCAATAGGAGGGGGTATATTGAGCATTAGAACGAGGAATAGGGAGGGATTATATAGAGCAGTAGGAGGGGGTATATTGAGCATTAGAACGAGGAATAGGGAGGGATTATATAGAGCAGTAGGAGGGGGTATATAGAGCATTAGAACGAGGAATAGGGAGGGATTATATAGAGCAAATGGATTAATTATAGGGAAAAATTATGGTCCATAATTACAAACCAGTATTAATCCATCACTGGAAGTGAATTGGGATGTAAGGGACTTAAAAGTGCCAGAAGGTGTCTTTTTGGGATAGCGCCGTTTAGTAAATATTGGCCTATATGGAGCATTAGGAGGAGATATAGGAAGGGATTGCACAGAGCAATAGGAAAAGTTAGAGAGAAGCTACTTGAGACTCGTATTTTAATGGGATATGTCATATTCTCATTCTGTATGTATTAAATAATAGTAAAAATGCTATCACGTGGGTATAAGTTATTCAAACTTCCTACAAAAATGTCACTTGGTACTTATCTCTGAAACAGCCTGGCCGCCGGGCAAGTTAGCAAGAAATAAAGAGAAAAAGATTGCACACTCACAAGAATCACTGTCTGTATATATCTCTTACAAGGGTCACAGCAGAAATTCAACAGAAGAATAAAATAAATCTTCATTTTATTGCAGGAAAACAGCAGCACAATATAACGTTTCAGACCTGCGAGGCCGTTCCTCAGGTAGGCGTGTATTTATTATCATACAGTACAATCTTCACTTTCACGTCCTATTTAAAAAGGGAAAGTGACGCAATGAGTAAAGGTTCTGAAAACAATGATACTGAATTTGAAGCGGGGGGGGGGGCTGGTTCAAATCTCTGTATCAGCTTCTTGCGACCTTGGGCAAGTCATTTCATCTTCCTGTGTCTCAGGCACAAAAAAAAAAAAAATACACACACACACCCTCACCTCCTGCCTGCCCATGCTGCTTCCTATGCTGCCCTGCCACACTCACAGGCTCCTGACACCTCCTCCTGATTGGCTTTTACTGGCCAAGGTAGCCAATCAGGATAGAGGAAACTGCCTAGCCTCCTAACAGCAGTCCTGCTTTCGCCCTGCTCTGGGAGATGGGGCAAATCCCGCAGCACCCTTTTGACCATCTCACAGAACCCCGGTTGGGAAACTCTGCTCTAATCTGTTGCTTTTCATCTCTATTCCCTTTCTGCTGGTCCACTGGCCTCCTTCCGAAGCACCTTGTGCTTATTTTTAGTCTATTGTTTTTACTTGGGAGAAATGGTTTGTAAACTATTCGGGCTGAAAAATACGTTTTCCTGGAAGAATAGCCTGTTGATTAAGTGAAGCATTTACAGTATATAATTAATTGCTGGTTTAATAGATTAAATGGGTGGAATACATCATTGGCTCGTGGCTTATGTCCAGTTGGCTGCCTCAGTGCCTCAATATCTGTCATGGGGGATTTACTTTCAGAACATAGAGTCCTCTCTGTCATTGTGTAACACGGGTATCGGAATGAAACAGCATGATTGTCAGAAGCCTCCCAAAGTACATACTGTATGACTATAACTGTGATTGATTCATATCTGGCTGAGAAAATGCTGAAAAAGGCTCAAGAAAAATATAGCAATTATGTGGTGATGTGATTGTAGCAGTTTTTGTACAAAAGCAATGGCTGGTAGTAGAAGTTAAAGGGTACCACTACACTCGGAAACTGGTCTCTCCCTATGTATCATAAGGTTAACTACTAAAGTGCCTGAGAGGGTGCAGCACCAGAGCACCAGAGCACCTCCGGCACGTCGCAGTCATATGATCGCCCCTCGGAACAAGTCACATGATCATGACATCATTTGTCATGCGCAAATGGAAGAGGGGCGCGGTCTCCTCTTCTGTTTAGACCTGGAGCGCTGAACATGATTTCCCCTAGCAAATGAGCAAAAAGCCCTTGATGTAGCTCAGGGGTGCGCAAACTAGGGTCCGCAAGATTTATTTGGGGGGGTGCAGTGGTTACAGAGTCCCTGTGTTCTTGCGCGCGAGGCCTCGGTAACTCACTTACCTAAATTCAGCCCGCTTCGGGCGACGCGTCGCTAGAGCAACGCAGCGGGATTATGTGTCATCACATGACCCTGCAGTGTCATTTGACGCCGGATTAAAGGTAAGGGGGCGCGCAAGCACTGGGGGAGAGCAGGCAGGGGGGCGCAGCACCAAACGTTTGCGCACCCCAGATGTAACTATTACATCATGGAGCTCTGGGTAGGCCAGACCTTTATGTCATGTGACACTCAAAACATTGAGGACTTTGATCATATACAGTTGTGTGAAAAAGAAAGTACACCCTCTTTGAATTCCATGGTTTTACATATCAGGACATAATAACAATCATCTGTACCTTAGCAGGTCTTAAAATTAGGTAAATACAACCTCAGATAAAAAACAACACATGACATATTACACCGTGTCATGATTTATTTAACAAAAATAAAGCCAAAATGGAGAAGCCATGTGTGAAAAACTAAGTACACCCTTACTGCTTCCATAGGAATTAAGATGCTAAGTAGCAGACAGGTGCTGCTAATCAAATGCCCTTGATTAATTGATCATCAGCAAGTGTGGCCACCTCTATAAAAGCCGAAGTTTTAGCAGTTTGCTGGTCTGGAGCATTCAGGTGTGTGTTAACACAATGCCAAGGAGGAAAGACATCAGCAATGATCTTAGAGAAGCAATTGTTGCTGCCCATCAATCTGGGAAGGGTTATAAGTCCCTTTCCAAACAATTTAAAGTCCATCATTCTACAGTGAGAAAGATTATTCAAAAGTGGAAAACTTTCAAGACAGTTGCCAATCTTCCCAGGAGTGGACATACTAGCAAATTCACCCCAAGGTCAGACCGTGCAATGCTCAGAGAAATTGCAAAAAAAAACAAGAGTTACGTCTCAGACTCTACAGGCCTCAGTTAGCATGTTAAATGTTAAAGTTCATGACAGTACAATAAGAAAAAGACTGAACAAGTATGGTTTGTTTGAAAGGGTTGCCAGGAGAAAGCCTCTTCTCTCTAAAAAGAACATGGCAGCACGGCTTAGGTTTGCAAAGTTGCATCTGAACAAACCACAAGACTTCTGGAACAATGTCCTTTGGACAGACGAGACCAACGTGGAGATGTTTGGCCATAATGCACAGCGCCACGTTTGGCGAAAACCAAACAGGGCATATCAGCACAAATCCCTCATGAAAACTGTCAAGCATGGTGGTGTAGTGGTGAGGGGCTTGTTTTGGAGCCACAGGACCTGGGAACCTTGCAGTTATTGAGTCGACCATGAACTCCTCTGTATGCCAAAGTATTCTAGAGTGAAATTTGAGGCCATCTGTCCGACAGCTAAAGCTTGGCCGAAATTGGGTCATGCAACAGGACAATGACCCCAAGCACACCTGTCATGGAACAAAAACTACATTTCTGACTCCCCCCCCTCCTTTGCAGCTTCTGCCTGTCAGATCTTATTCTCAGCTGCATGGAGTTTGCACACACATACTGTGCCTGTGTAACTTGCAACAATGTTGCATTTCTTGCCTCTGGGCATGAAAGCAGTGAACTGCTACTGCAGCCCCTGTGATCCTCACCAGAATGGGCTAGTCTGCCCCCCCCTCCTGTTTGGTCTAGATAGTCTGTCCTAAGGCTATTCCTTTTACCCACACTGCCCCTCACTTCCTTTTCCACCCTGGAGACAGTGAGTACAGCACCCTTCTATGTAATCTCCTTCGGTGAGGCCATTTCTTTTTACCTGTTTCCAACTATAAATCACCACTACACACCATTCACAAGAACCTGTATTCTGCTGCCTTACCCAATAAAGTAGAGGAAATATTATAGGACTTGGAGTGATTTAAAAAGGGAGCTGAGTTAATGCTATCTGGGGCTATTCACACATCACACGTGACCCTGGCTTCAGTATAGTAAAAAGAAGACCGTGTGCCTTGGGGACACACACAGAGGAGCTGCTACCCACAGCCTTTATGCTAAAGAAACAAGCAAGCAGCTTACACAGCAAATAAACTGCAGTCTCTCACCACCACAGTACAAGCATACTGCTCCACATTGCTACACAGAGCCACCAGCCTCTCTCTATACAGCAAACAACTACAGCTTTATGCAAAGACAGTGAGCAGCTTTACATTGCTAATAAGAACACAGAGCAGTTTCTGCAGACTGAAAAGGCAGTACCAACGCTGCACACAAGGCAGCAGCTTTGCAGACTGACAGTGCACCTTACACACAAACCTAATGCCTTTCTCTGTCTGAGTTCACCCCCTGCACAGCCCCATAGTGAGGAGTACCATCTCACCTACCCCTGCGCACGTCCCCACGGCTAGCGCCATCAAGGGCCACGCTACCGGACACCCACCAGGACACGGGTCAGAGCCACCGGACACCTGTGAGTACAGCTACCCCTACGCTGCATGCTGCAGGACACCGCTCGGCATCATCTGAGACAGACGCCCATCGCTGACACAGGTAAAAGACCGCACGCCACACGCTCTGGCTAAAGGCCTACACACACCTACAGGATGGCAGAACTCAGAGCCTCACCAGACATCACGCAGGAAAGCGATCACTCAGACACAGAGACCGCTGCGCAACTGCAACAGGTGCAAGCGGGCGCAAGGCCCAAACGGGCAGTCACACTGACACAAAAGGCCCGCGAAAAATATGAGACTGACATTGAAGCGCACCGCACTAAATTAGAGTTGGCCTGGAACACTACCACACTTGGGATACGCAATGTCGCCGCCGCTGGCAATTCTGTACAACAGCTCGATCAGGCAATAACTCAATTAAAGATAGACCACTTATGCTACCAAGGGATGTCAGAGGCATAAGTCACTTACCTGGCCAGGGCTAATACCGGCGAAAGCCTGCATGAAAGGGACTTACAGCATAACCTTGACTTGACACGTGACAGCCGCGTGCGAACCTCTATCACGGAAGCCGAAAGTAAGAGGAAAGACCTTTTGCTGGAAACCGCATCGCAGCGCTCAAGCACATCCAGACACTCATCTAGGTCAGCAAGATCAGCGCAATCTAACGCGTCCAGCGCAAGCGCAAACGCTACCAAGGCGCGAGCCACCGCAGAGGCCGCACGTGCCAGGGCCGAATATGGTCGGAGAGAGGCAGCCGTAAGGGCAGAAAGAGCGCGCATAGAAGAGAAGGAGCAGAACACCGCCGCTGTCAATGCCGCCGCTGCTACTGCCGCCGCTGCCAATGCCGCCGCCGCTGCTACTGCCGCCGCTGCCAATGCCGCCGCCGCTGCGCGCAGAAAGGCCGAATTAGACGCGGATCTAGAAGCTCTAAGCAAAGAAGAGGACGCCGCTGCCGCCATGGCCCAAGCCGAAGTCCTAGAAGCAGCCGCACAACAGGATGGCGGGGAGCAACCGTACAGACAGATTGCCTCAGAGGATCCAGTCCAACGCACTGAAGACTACGTAAGGAGCCTCTTCAGCGTAAATACCAGCGCACCATCTCAACACGGATGGAGTGACTCCACAGACACCGAAGACTTGCTAGGCCCACGAGGAGAAGATGCTGTTCCTTCAATGGTACATGCTGCCTGGGATAGCCACAGCCGCAACAGTGATCCACACGCCAGCGCGCACACGGATGCACCACAACAGGCTCGCAATCCAGGTACACCCACGCGGGAGAAAACAGCCCCTCACACTGGCCAGCAGCCATCACGCGTCCACGCCAAGGAAGAGGCGACCGCACAGACCCTCCCAGCAACTACCTCAGAACGGGACCAACACGCCGATGCCTCAGGCCTGACAGACATAGTCAAGTACATGATCCGGCGTGACCTGGTGCAAGCAGGACTCACCAGCTTCGACGACCGCCCTGAGAACTACCGGACGTGGAAGTTCACGTTCAAAGACGCAATCAACAGCTTGGACTTCTCAGCATGGGAAGAGCTCAACCTGCTATTCAAGTTCCTGGGGAACGAATCCAGAGAGCACGCGAATAGACTGCGGGCGGCAAACGCGCACCAATCCCAAGTAGGTCTTGACCTAGTGTTGGAAAGGCTAAAAGAGTCATACGGCAGCCCCGAAGCAGTCGAGGATTCGCTCTTCAAAAGAGTCGACAGCTTCCCCAAGATCACAACTAAAGACTACTCGAAGTTACAAGAGCTCGGGGACCTGCTGCAAGAACTGGAGTTCGCAAGGAAAGACCATTCCTTAATAGGTCTCAACGTCCTAGACTCAGCTCGTGGAGTGAGACCCATCCTGGAGAAGCTACCCTTCAACCTCCAAGAAAGGTGGATTTCACAAGGTTCCAAATACAAAAGGGAGAAGCAAGTCGTCTACCCCCCATTCTCATTCTTCTTGAGCTTCATCCGTGAAGCGGCAAGGACAAGGAACGATCCCAGTTTCATCTTGGGCGCGCAAACCACATACAGTGCAAGCAGCCTGAGGAACGAGAGACCAGCGACGAGATATGGTAACACCCAAACACCCATCTCGGTCCGCAGGACGGACGTGCCTCCCACGACCCAAACTACTCCCGATCAGTCAGTCCCCGGAAGCAAGGAACCAAGGTACCCAAACAGGGAATGTCCCATACACAAGAAGCCACACCCACTCAACAAGTGCTTTGGGTTCAGGATGAAGTCCCTAGAGGAACGCAAGAGGTTACTTGGAGAATTCAGAATTTGCTTCAGGTGCTGCGGTTCCACGACTCACCTAGCCAGGGACTGTAAAGAAGAGATCAAATGCACAGTGTGCGAAAGTGACAAGCACGTGACATCGTTACACCCAGAGGCGCTGACACTCCACCAACTCAAGAACCCATCCTCCGTAGGGGAGCATGGCGGGGAGGAAGGAGAAGGAGAGTCAACATCCGTCACATCTCAGCACACTGAGGTTTGCGGAAAAGAAGGTGACAAAATATCCTGCTCCAAAATATGCCTTGTCGCAGTACACCCCCAGGGACAACCTGAGAAGGCTATTCGGATGTACGCAATCCTCGACGACCAGAGCAACCGATCGCTGGTCAGGTCAGAGTTCTTCGACATGTTTAACATACAAGACGGTGCTTCTCCTTACACTCTCAGAACGTGCGCAGGGCGAATGGAGACCACAGGGAGAAGAGTGAATGGCTACACCATATGCTCAATAGACGGCAAAGTGAACATGCCCCTTCCCACATTCATCGAGTGCAGCCACATGGCCACAAACAGGGACGAGATTCCCACACCAGACATGGCACGCCATTACCCGCACCTCAAGGGAATAGCCAACTACATCCTGCCGGTAGAACAAGGCGCCAAGATCTTGCTGCTGCTCGGCAGGGACATCATGAGGGTGCATAAAGTCCGTAAACAGCATAACGGACCCCACAACGCGTCATACGCCCAAAGACTTGACCTAGGATGGGTGATAGTGGGCAACGCATGCACCGACAAAGAGCACGGGCAAGACTATGTTGACGCCCGCAGAATGGTAGTAACAGAATGTGGACACACATCTCTCTCTGAACCATGTCTTGGCCATCTCCAAGTGACCGAAGGGCCAAGTGAAGAGAAAAGACAAGGTCATAGCCCTGAGGTCAACAAAAACATCCTTGCATCGGGGGGTTGTGACAATGGCCTAGGATGCTTAGCGGTTCAGATAACCAAGGAGGACGAGTCGACTCCACTGAAGGAAGAGAGTAACCTCCCAAAGGTGACCGACAAAGGGGTCGTCCAAAAGACAATAAACAATCGGACGATCCTCTCGCGAGCAATGGCACGGCTAGGACGTACAGTCGTTCCTCTCCACAGAGTATCCAGCGATAAAGCAGCCAGCTGTCACGGCTGGCATAACCGCAAAAGACTGCGCCCTACAGGTGAAGCCACAGTGTCAAAAGGACTGTTCATTCACACACGTAAGAGGAGACAGTTGCAGAGACATTTCCCAAAAGGATTTACAAGGACAAAAGAGACTGTTCTTCGTCATGTCCAGGGAGAGAACAACCTCCTGAGGGCAGTCAACAAAGAGACACAAAAGCGTTTCACCAAATTACGTGGAGATGTTCTCGTACAAGAGAAAAGCACCGATGACCTACGGTGCACAGCGTTCCAGACAACAAGGGACAACGACAAGCAAACACCATCGAGGGAAGATAGAGGATTCCCGAGGTTAACAACCAAGGAGCTCTCCAAAGACGGGCCAGGCAGTTGGGTGAACCCGCTACCATTCCGTTCACCAAGAAGGCGCTTCCCAAACAATGGAGAACATGCCATCTCTAGGTTCACTTCGCACCTCTGCGACCTACAAAGGGAAACAGAGACCAAAAACAACTTTGTGGCCTTCATCCAGAAGATATTCCTTACCGGCCACGCAAAGCCAGCACCTCTAATGAAGAAAGGTGAAGAATGCCGGTACCTCCAATCATCTGGGGCCTACCACCCTCAGGAACCCGATCAAATCCGGGTAGTGTTCAGCCCCAGCACTCAGCTTAAGGGAGTCTCCCTGAACGACGCCCTCTTTACTGGACTAGATTCGACAACCAGTCTTCCAGGAGTGTTGTTCCGCTTCCGCAAGGAGCCAAAAGCCATCTCCTTCTGCCCAACGCCAGGTGATAGAGCGACAGGCTACCACGACTGGCATACCTACAAGGGGATGCATTCTGTGGGTAAAACTACAGAGACAAAAAGACTGTTCTCTCACAATGCTAAAAGGAAACAGTGCCAGAGACCTTTACATAAAGACACTGTGGTGCAACCAGCAAACCTGGAGCTGTGCATCCACCCTGCATCCCTTGCCAAAGAACCTTGACCAAGGGACCTTGATACCAGTGATACCGGCCGGTGTCACATCGCTATGTGGACATGGACGCTTGCATTGTTTGAGAATCTGATGTTCTCTTGTTATGCATTGCACATATGTTCCACATAGTCTGTTATATAGTGGTATGTCCAGATACCAGACGGGGAGTGTCATGGAACAAGAACTACATTTCTGACTCACCCCCCTCTCTCCTTTGCAGCTTCTGCCTGTCAGATCTTATTCTCAGCTGCATGGAGTTTGCACACACATACTGTGCCTGTGTAACTTGCAACAATGTTGCATTTCTTGCCTCTGGGCATGAAAGCAGTGAGCTGCTACTGCAGCCCCTGTGATCCTCACCAGAATGGGCTAGTCTGCCCCCCCCCTCCTGTTTGGTCTATATAGTCTGTCCCAAGGCTATTCCTTTTACCCACACTGCCCCTCACTTCCTTTTCCACCCTGGAGACAGTGAGTACAGCACCCTTCTATGTAATCTCCCTCGGTGAGGCCATTTCTTTTTACCTGTTTCCAACTATAAATCACCACTACACACCATTCACAAGAACCTGTATTCTGCTGCCTTTCCCAATAAAGTGGAGGAAATATTATAGGACTTGGAGTGATTTAAAAAGGGAGCTGAGTTAATGCTATCTGGGGCTATTCACACATCACACGTGACCCTGGCTTCAGAATAACACCAGCAAATCTACAACAGAATGGCTGAAAAAGAAAAGAATCAAGGTGCTGCAATGGCCCAGTCAAAGTCCAGACCTCAACCCAATAGAAATGCTGTGGCTGGACCTTAAGAGAGCTGTGCATAAACAAATGCCCACAAACCTCAATGAACTGAAGCAACATTGTAAAGATGAGTGGGCCAAAACTCCTCCACAACGATGTGAGAGACTGATAAAGTCATACAGAAAACAATTACTTCAAGTTATTGCTGCTAAAGGTGGTTCTACAAGCTATTGAATCATAAAGTATACTTAGTTTTTCACACATGGCCTCTCCATTTTGGCTTTATTTTTGTTAAATAAACCATGACACGGTGTAATATGTCATGTGTTGTTGTTCATCTGAGGTTGTATTTACCTATTTTTTAGACCCGCTAAGGAACACATGATTGTTATGATGTCCTGATATGTAAAGCCATATAATTCATAGAGTGTGTACTTTCTTTTTCACATGACTGTATATATATATCTATATATACATAGGTGGAACTAGGGGGTGAGTGGGGCAGTTGTCTCGGGCACTGCTGGTTAGGGGCACAGGTCGGGCCGGCAGGGATGGACGGCAGAGCCCGCCCCGGTGATCTGACCCAAAAATCAGTCATAACTTCCAGTGTCTGCCACCACGACAGACTCTGCTCCACGCCACAGGTAGGGACTGGGGAGGGGGAACTTTTAGCTGAGAGGAGAGGGGGATGATGAATGAAATGGATGGAAGAGGGAGGGGAAAATAAATGGTTGGGGTGAGGAGGAAAGAAATGGATGGAGGGAGGGGGAAACAAAACAATATATATAGTTTCACTTATGACTCATGTCAGGTATCTTCATTTAATCAGACCTGTGGTTTGGCTAATGTATTGTTATATTTTGTAATAGACATATGTGCACATGTCTATAACCATGTTTTTATATTCAAGGAGTGCCACAGTTTTCAGTTGATTATTTTTATATATATTGTGACAGAAACCAGGGGATGGTAATAAATTCCATATATAGGGCTCCCAGGATAGTGAACAGTTTCTATCCAGTTTGGCCTGGGAGTGCAGTCTCATAATACATGCACTCCATCCCACAGTTTGGCAAGCGCTGAACTGAGGGATAAGGGATCCAGACCAGAGTTTGTCTGCTGCCTGGTTTCTGTCACCTGTCATGCTAATTAGAAATCAGGTATGTAAGACTAATTTCCTGTTTCCTCTCTCCTCTCCCCAAGAGCCTGGAGACAGGAAGGCTGCTGGAAGCAGACAGGGGAAAAGCCTCTCCCCAAACAGGATAAATGATTCTGTTCCTTTTTTGTCTAAAACTGAAAAGTACCTTGTTTTGTTGTTGGAAGTGGAAAAGCCACTTCCACCCTGAGTTTGGGAAAATCTAAGTTAAGTTATCGCTCAGGTGAACAGCTTTTTGTTTTGATGTGTTTCTGTTGTATGCACTGTGGCAGTCTCAGTGCCTGGGACTGAATAAACCAGGCATAGCATGTTTAAAGGAACAGCAGGTGACTCCTCATCATTTAACCTACCCTAAAAGACCGTGTTCTAACAGTCCCTGACAAACGGCGGAGCCCCGGAGTAAGCTGTTTGTCACATATGGTGGAGAATGCGGGCAGAACACTAAAAGGTCTGCGGGTTAAAGAACTTTGAAAAAAAAAAAAAAGGTTTTTTTTCTCTCCAAACAAGATGGAAGACGTGGTGAGTGCGCTGGTACGCAATGTCGCTGTCCAGAAAGACGCGAATGAAACCCAGCAACAGCTGTTAATAAACCAGCAACAGATGAATGCAGCCCTGCAAGAGGCTAATGCAAACCAGCAAGAGACAAACCGCTTGCTGAGAGAGGAGCAACAACGGTTCGCTCAGGGCTTACAGCAGGAACTCGAGATCCTGAGGGGGACTATCAGTAACCTTCCACTGGCAGAGGCAGCCCCAGTCCCGAAAATGATCAGGGCAAGCCACTACCTTCAGAAGATGGGGCCCTCGGATGATGTGGAAACCTATCTTCTCACGTTTGAACGCACGGCACAGAGAGAGGGATGGCCAGAAGCTGAGTGGGCCAGTCTAATCGCACCCTTCCTAAGCGGCGAATCCCAGAAGGCTTACTTTGATCTAGAGCCAGCCGAAGCTAACGTCTATGCAAAATTGAAGTTCGAGATCCTCGCCCGCCTCGGCGTAACCACGGCTGTTCGTGCCCAAAGGTTCCACGCATGGTCCTTCACGATGGATAAAGCCACCCGAAGCCAGATGTATAACCTCATCCACCTCGCTCGGAAGTGGCTACAACCCGAGATCAACTCAGCAAGTCACATCGTGGAACGGTTGGTCATGGACCAGTTCTTGAGGAAACTTCCCTCTGCCCTACGCCCAGTCAGAGTGACCCCCACAATGCAGACGAGCTTGTGGCCCTCGTAGAAAGGTACAATGCAGCAGAAGAGCACCCGCAACCCATAGTCGTGGAGCAACCCCACTACCCAAGGTTCCAGGACTCTTCCAGAGACGGTAAAAGGGTACCAGGGTTAAGGGGGGCTGAAGAGCGACGACCGCCTTCACACAGCACCAGCAACAGTGGCTCGCACACTAAGGGCAACAGCCAACATGGGGAGCCGAAAAAAGGCTCTAAGTGGGACACAGACTATGTACCTAAATGTGTAAATTGTTATGAGAGGGGCCACACCGTGAAAGTCTGCCCACTAAATGCTGAACCCATGCAATGCAACAGCGTTGAACCTTATTCGCTGTGGTCCCAATGTATGGGCCCTAGCCCAGAGGACCCCTTGAATAACCATCTGTGGGCATTTGTAAAGGTTAATGGTAAGAGGGTTCGGGCACTTCTTGACTCTGGGAGCATGGTCACACTAGTGACCGAATACCTGTTGCCCATTAAGAAGAAACAGGTAAACAGTTCACAAAGAGTGGCAATTTGTTGTATACATGGGGATAATCATGAATATTCCACTTTTTATGTTTTTTTTTAAACAGAGTTTGGTTCTTTAGATTTCAAAGTGGGTCTTGTACCCAAACTGGCACATGATGTGTTAATAGGGACCGACTTTCCCCATTTTCTAAAAATGTGGTCCTCCTCTCAGAATAGCTCCCAGAGTTCAATAGCGGACCATAACGAAGTAACAGAAGAAACAAATCATTTCCCTTTTTCAGAAATAGAGGTTGACGAGGGCCCAAATAAGAAGGGGGAAAAGGAGAAGTGCTGTAAAATTCCCTTCCCCATGGCTACCTTGGTAGGGAATACCCCAAATCAAGATGTTGAACAGGCGCCTACCACCCCAGAACAGGATAAGACCCCCGCTGACCTAGAGGTCAGTCCTGGGAGTTTTAAGAAGGCCCAGTGGGAAGACCCCACATTAGCAGTAGCAAGGGGGAATATACGGGACCAGAATAGTACTCCTGGCCAACCAGATAGGTCACTTGCCTACCCCTACTTCGAGGTAGAGAATGACCTAGTATATCGGGTTGATAAAAGGAAATCAGTTACAACTAAACAATTGTTGGTACCACGGACATTCCGTAATGTAGTATTACACCTCGCACATAGTCACCCATTGGGGGGACACCTAGGGGTGGAAAAGACAAAAGAAAAGGTTCTCCGAAGCTTCTATTGGTCTGGGGTTCTGGCAGAAATTACAAATTATTGCTCCTCATGCCCAGAATGTCAGATCACCGCCCCGTTCAAAGCGTACCGTAGCCCATTGGTACCCCTTCCCATAATAGAGGTGCCATTTGACCGGATTGCTATGGATCTAGTAGGACCCCTAATAAAGTCCGCTAGGGGACATCAGCATATATTGGTAATATTAGATTATGCCACCCGATGTACTGAGGCAGTTCCCCTACGTAGCACCTCTGCTAAAAACATAGCAAAAGAGTTAATAGTTCTGTTTTCCCGGGTCGGAATTCCTAAAGAGATCTTATCTGACCAAGGAACACCATTTATGTCCCAAGTAACAAAAGAGTTATGTAAACTCCTAAAAATGAAGCATCTCAGAACCTCAGTCTATCATCCACAAACAGATGGTTTAGTGGAACGGTTCAATAAAACCTTAAAGAGCATGTTACGCCGGGCGGTCGATAAGGATGGGAAAAACTGGGATTGTTTGTTATTACCATGTTATTACATGTAACAGAATACCATACCTGTTATTTGCCATTAGGGAAGTTCCCCAATCATCCACAGGCTTCTCCCCGTTTGAACTATTGTATGGCCGACACCCAAGGGGCTTACTGGATATAGCCAAAGAGACTTGGGAACACGAGGTTACCCCTTACAGAAGTGTAATAGAGCATGTTGCCCAGATGCAGGACCGCATAGCTGCAGTCCTACCTATAGTGAGGGAACACATGGAAAAAGCTCAAGAAGCACAGAGGAATACGTATAATAAGGGTGCTAGGGTCAGAATTTTTTTTCCAGGCGATAGGGTGCTAGTTCTGGTTCCCACCGTAGAGAGTAAATTCCTTGCTAAGTGGCATGGGCCATATGAGGTCTTGGAAAGAGTGGGAGAAGTAAATTATAAGGTGAGACAGCCAGGTAGGAGGAAACCTGAGCAAATTTACCATATAAACCTACTTAAGCCCTGGAAAGATAGAGAGGTCTTGTTAACCCTAGTACCCCCAGATCAGTCAGAGAATCGAGAAACTGACCAAGAGGTTAGCATAGCTGAAACCCTGTCCGTTCATCAGAAACGAGAGGTTCAGAATTTAGTGAGAAGAAACAAAGAAGTCTTCTCTACACAGCCAGGTAGAACTTGCGTAATTGAACATGACATAGTCTCTGAACCGGGGGTCCGAGTTAACCTTAAACCGTACCGAATCCCAGAGGCCAAAAGAGAGGCTATAAGTTTAGAGGTTAAAAAAATGCTAAAACTAGGCGTAATTGAGGAATCCCAAAGTGGGTGGAACAGCCCTATAGTCTTAGTCCCAAAGCCAGATGGTACAACAAGGTTTTGTAATGACTACCGGAAACTAAACGCGGTGTCAAAATTTGATACTTATCCTATGCCCAGGGTAGATGAACTTGTAGAGAGACTGGGCAAAGCCCGATATCTCACAACCCTAGACCTAACAAAAAGGTACTGGCAGGTTCCCCTCACAGAAAGGGCAAAAGAAAAGACAGCCTTCTCAACCCCAGACGGCCTCTTTCAGTATAGGGTGCTGCCTTTTGGCTTACATGGAGCTCCCGCCACATTCCAAAGAATGATGGATAAAATTTTAAAACCACATGCTCGGTATGCTGCCGCCTACCTGGATGATGTGGTAATCCATAGTGAAGATTGGCAATCCCACCTTCCAAAGGTCCAAGCTGTGCTCGACGCAGTTCGGTCTGCTGGACTAACTGCTAACCCCGCTAAATGCACTATTGGTCTGGAGGAGGCCAAGTATCTGGGGTATTCTATTGGCAGAGGTTTACTCAAACCCCAAACACTCAAAGTAGAGGCGATACAAAATTGGCCAAGGCCAGTTACAAAAAAACAAGTAAGGACCTTTTTGGGGTTAATTGGGTACTATAGAAGGTTTATTCCCAATTTTGCAACTAAGGCAACCCCACTAACCGACCTCACAAAAGCAAGAGGACCGCTAATCGTAAAGTGGTCCCCCGAAACCGAACAGGCCTTTAGAAGCCTGAAAGAAGCTCTCTGTGCCCAACCAGTGTTGGTCACACCTGACTTCTCCAAAGAGTTCGTAGTTCAAACCGACGCATCTGAGGTAGGGCTGGGGGCGGTACTCTCCCAGGAGTCTGAAGGTGAGGAGCACCCCATCCTTTATTTAAGTAGGAAACTAAATCCCCAGGAGAAAAATTACTCCATAGTCGAGAAAAAGTGTCTCGCAATAAAGTGGGCTGTAGAGACGCTCAAATACTACCTGTTGGGGAGAAAATTCCGGTTGGTCACAGATCATGCACCCCTTACCTGGATGTGTCAAAACAGAGAAAAGAATGCTAGAGTGACCAGGTGGTTCCTAAGCCTACAACCCTTTAAATTTTCTGTGGAACACAGGTCAGGGCACAAACATGGCAATGCTGAAGGGTTGTCAAGGATGCACTCCCTAATATCCATAGTCGCTCATCCCTCGAGGTCTGAGCTGGGGGGGAGGATATGTGACAGAAACCAGGGGATGTTAATAAATTCCATATATAGGGCTCCCAGGATACTGAACAGTTTCTATCCTGTTTGGCCTGGGAGTGCAGCCTTATAATACATGCACTCCATCCCACAGTTTGGGAAACGCTGAACTGAGGGATGAGGGATCCAGACCAGAGTTTGTCTGCTGCCTGGTTTCTGTCACCTGTCATGCTAATTAGAAATCAGGTATGTAAGACTGATTTTCTGTTTCCTCTCTCCTCTCCCCAAGAGCCTGGAGACAGGAAGGCTGCTGGAAGCAGAGAGAGGAAAAGCCTCTCCCCAAACAGGATAAATGATTCTGTTCCTTTTTTGTCTAAAACTGAAAAGTACCTTGTTTTGTTGTTGGAAGTGGAAAAGCCACTTCCACCCTGAGTTTGGGAAAATCTAAGTTAAGTTATCGCTCAGGTGAGCAGCTTTTTGTTTTGATGTGTTTCTGTTGTATGCACATACATACACACATATACTGTATATATGTGTGCTCATTTGCATATTACATCTAATTTCCCAGAATCCCTTGCTGCAGTGGAAGCACTATAATAACAATATAGGAAGCGCTCTAACTAAATAAAGTCCAAACTTGTATAGAGATTTTGGTGCAGCTTGAAGAACAGAACTGTTCCCAATTTTCAGCAGTATTGATTTTAAAGATGATCAGCGCACCTCGTTGAAAGGGAATACAAGAAAAGAGAAAGAAAAACACAATAGTGAAGCAAGTTCACAGTATGCAGTGTGCACGGATAAGTGGTGAGATATGCACTTACATTTCAGTGCCTGCAATCAGGCACGTAAAGGTTTCTTTGCAATCTTCACCTCCGCAATTATGGGGAATGATTCAGGAGCCTTCTTATATAAAAGCTCAGCTTTATGTGCAAAATCGGCATTACATTTACACATGACAGTGTAAAAACAATAAGGACAGACCAGTTCGTGGTATTCAGCAAAACTCTCCGGTCTCCGCGACACCCACCGCCGGTCCAGTTCTACGTCACTTCCGGTTTCCTGGTGCTCCGACGAAACGGGTCCTCCCGGCAACCCTACACGTTTCAAAGGTAGTCCTTCTTTGTCAGGGGTTAGTATGGTATGACCTTGTGTTCCCTCCTTATATGTTCCTCTCTAGCATTGCTATACAAATTTCTTACATTAAGCATATTACATAATCGGGTCATACAACGGAGTATTAAAGCATATTAAACATTATTATAAAATCATATAATAAACATACATATTTCAATGTTATAAAAACATACCCTGCATACAATCCTTTATATTGGAAACAGGACAATATCATTATTTTGATCGCAGTTTGTTCTATATAGCTGGAAATTAAATCCCTATTGGGGATTTCATAGTAATACTGTATATTGAAAGATATAAGAGCAAAAATTAGAGTATAAGTACTCCAGAATACAACAATTTTAAGAGAATATAGTGGAATATAATACTTCCACATTAGTATATATAATATTCAATTTGTACAATGACCCAAATTTACGTGAGATAATCTTAGCTGAATATTAGGGTAGGTTGTATATATTATACGTGGGAATCCCAAAAATACCTTAATATTATTATAAAACGAAATGATTTGGAACAGTTCTCATTCACTCGCTAAGATGTTAGTAATCATTTTAGTTGCATGGTATTTTTATACTATTCTTGCCCATGCTAGGGCTCATTCATTTCATTGACCCAGTGTGATAATTATTATTCTGTTATGCTAATAAATGGATTGCACCCAACACATTACTTTAAAGTTGTTTAAATTCATGCTTTCAGACATTGTCCTTCATTTTGGAAAGGTTGAAAACGCTAATTACAATAGAGTTGGAGTTTACAACACTAACAAAGTCGTAGGTATTTCTGATTTTAATTAGTAAAAAGCAGGTTTTAAATTATTATTTCTTGATGAGAGAGGAAGAGGGAGAGACAAAAAAGAGAGAGAGGAAAAATATTTAGCTACTTCCTTATAACCTATTACTAAGCAGAACCTGCTCTTTCTCCTATGTAACAAGGTGCCAGTTCTTTGATGGGTATTACTGTGGTTTGGCACTAAAAATGACATTGTGTTGTGTTTTGATACTTGATTAGCTACTATGGTTCATCTGCTTAGAAGACTTGCAGTAACTTTGTGACCTGGCAGCAAATATCCTGTATATGCAAAGTCTTTTATCAGAAGCTTGGCTCTTCCAGTCAACTGTGCTTTGGGAAAAACCCAGCAAGGTCAGCACTGTGGTCAGCAGGAGGGGGTGGGAGAACACCTGGGCCATATGAACCGATATCTGCACATTCAGAACTCATCAAGAATGTTAAAGTTTGCATTGTGTACAAGTTCCAGTCAGCATGATTATTATCCTAAGAACTTTACTTTTTGTATCTACGTTTCAACTTTTATTATCAAAAACAAAAGAACCAAAACACATTTATAAATAAAAATCTGGATTTGTATGGAATGAAGCCCATCGCCGGTGACTCCTGATGACAACGAGATACTGTAGAATTACACGGAGAACTTTGGCTTCTAGAATCTCATTATAACATTCCAGCGTTTAACTGTTTCACTGCTGGAGCAGGTGTCCACGTCTCAGTAATGCGTTGTTGGGCAAATGAAGTGTCAGGTTTTAGTTTATTCTTGTGTTGAAAAATGATTCCTAAAAGGCTTTTTTTTTGCCTTATGGACAATGCACTCTGTAAAGCCAAATCTGGGTTAATGAATTACAGAATTTCCTCAAGTGTATTTTATTTAGCCATATACTAGCAGGCACTACAGGATATGGCTAAATAGAATACACTGAATAAAAGTCTGCGGTGCCCTTCTCTTCTTCAAATTTACAAGCTGATATATTGTGGGCCAAACAAGGGAGCCCCCTTTGAGAAGTGAACACCAGCAGTTGCACCTTCAAGTTGAACTGTGGTGGTGTCTGGAGAAAATCGACCAGACACCAAATCAGAAACAGGTCTTTCACCTCTGACCTGTCTGCTGTGGATCTCCAAGAACTGAGAACAAAAGGATTACAGTGGGTATACATTTACAAACACCCCTCCTCCTACAAGGTACAGAGCAGGTAAACACACTAATGTGGATTGACTCTAAGGTCCAAATGGTTGACAGTAAGAATTAATCAGAGAATTACCACTCTCCATGTCCTACGATGTCCTACTCTCTTGCTGGTATTTGGGAAAAACAGGGATGTGTTTCTGTCCACCCAAAGAAAATAATTACTGTATTAAACATGCTAAATCTAATAGTTTTTTGCCAAGCAGAAATGCGTACCACACCGTTACCTTTTGGATTTCTACAAACTGGCATACCACCATGTATCCAGATTATAATATTCTAATATCCATGGGTTACACTAAAGCTGGATAGAAAAATTTAAAAAATCAGGAATACTGCCAATAAGAAGCAATTAACAGTAAATTGTCAAACGTAAACCAAGATAAAAAAAAAAAAAAGTCAGTAGGTAAACAAGGTTCTTACTGTGTTACGTGTTGAGACATGTCTGGTCTTGTGTAAACTCAATATTGTGCTTTGGTGTTCCAGGAGCTAAATTTGGGGTTTGGAACGGTGGATTGAGAAATATTGCAGTGCAGATTTTAAGTATCTATTGGTCCTTTTTTCAAAATGTAAGATTTGTATTTCTTAAATATTTGTAATAATAACATATAATATTTTTACACTGATTTCGCATTTAATAATGAGTTGATTACATGGTGACCCTTTTGTAACAACCTTTATGATTGATTGTTGCAATATATGAATTTGTATATAGAGGGCTAAATACTCCTGTATTGGAGGGCATGAGGCAGCGTGCTGCTGAACCATCCTCCGAGCCCGGATCCGAGTGGATCCTATGGCACCGTGCTCTTATACCGGGAAAAAGCCCCGGCAGCTCCGGACAGACCATGGACAGACAAATGTCAATTAGTGGTACCTAGTAAGTACCGAGCACAGTTGCTGCACTTAGTGCATGCAGTCCCGCTAGCAGGGTATCATGGGTTTCCCTTATGAGAGCCAGGCTGACCCAGAGTTTCTCCTGGCCGGGGGTATCGTGGAAGGCATTGGTGTTCTGCAGCACCTGTGATACCTGCGAGTGAGTGGGGTGGCAATGCGATTGGGTGAAGGTCCCCTGAGGCCACTACCAGTGATTGAGTGGCGGTAGACATCATAGGGTTCCCTAATGATCCCCAGTAGGTCTGGGAAAAGGTATATTTTTACTGTAATGGACTTTGTGACCAGGTATGTGGTGGAGCTCAGGGACCGGCTGGCCGATCTGATAGAATTAGCGCAGGCTAACCTCAAGGGAGTAGTATATAGAAAGCCAGTGCATACTGCCCGAAATGCGTTGGTGGACCCCTGCTGTGACCTAAGGGGGGACATTTGATCCACTTTTTATGGAATACTTTTTTTATGCTGCATGCCGTGAGCCTCCTTCTGTTCCCTTTGGCAGTGCACTGCCTTATTTTTTACCTAACGTCAAGGGAGCTCAGACCAGGCAGAAGCGCTGATATGACCGAAATGCCCATATTAGAGAGTTGATCCCAGGGCAGCAGGTGCTTGTTCTAAAGCCAACTGGCCAGAACAAGCTCCTGGCTGCCTGGTACGGCCCGTACCCGGTAATCTGGCAGGTGAACGAGTCAAATTACGTGGTAGCTCTGGATCAGGAGCTAGGTAGACACCGGAACTACCACATCGATATGCTTAAAAAATACCTTGCGAGTGGGCCGGTGGGGATGGCGGTGTGTAGCCCACCATCGGGAGACACGACGAGCAGAGCTCTGCCCGCTCTCCTAGGGGAGGCCAGGCAGGGAGGCTCAGTAGAGAACGTGGGGATAGGGTCCCAGTTTGTGGCTTCCCAATGGAGGTTGTTAGGAAGGTATGGGAGTCTGTTCATGGACAAGCCAGGACAGACTTACCTCACTGATCATCCGGTCAACACTGGTGATCAGAGGTCCCTCTGTAAGTCTGCGTACCGAGTGTCAGTGGAGGTAAAGCGGAGCATGGAGGAGATTGAGAAGATGTTGGAGATGGGGGTGATTTCCAGGTCGCAGAGTCCCTGGGCCTCGCCAGTGGTCCTTGGAGGACCCAAAAAGGACAGAACCACACGGTTCTGTGTGTACTACCAGCAGTTAAATGCCCAGACCGTGTTGGATGCCTATCCCATGCCCTGGATGGATGAGCTGTTAGACGAGCTTGCCGGGGTAAGGTATCTGACCACCATGGATCTGAGCCAAGGGCACTGGCAGATCACATGGACACAGGATGCCTGAGAGAAGTCGGTCTGGGTTACCCCGAGTGGCTTGTAAGATTTTTCGGTATTGCCATTTGGGATGAAGAACGCGCTGGCTACATTCCAATGTTTGGTCAATCACCTTCTGGAGGGAATGCAGGGGTATGCCAGGGTGTACTTAGACGACTTGCAGTCTTTAGTAATACCTGAACTGACCACCTTTCTCATGTAGCGGCGGTCTTAGTCCGCATCCAGGATGCCGGGCTAATGCTAAAGCCGGCCAAGTACTAAATAGGGATGACAGAAGTAGTATACCTTGAGCACAGGGTAGGCGGGGACATCTCAAGTCTGAGCCTGCCAAGGGGGAAGCTATTGTGGGGTGGCCGTTTCCCAAGACCAAGAAACAGGTGCTAGTCTTTCTGGGGCCCGCTGGGTATTACCGCAAGTTTGTACTACACTCCAGTCCTCTGGCCAAACCCCTGACCATATAAACAGAGAAAAAGTATGGCATTCAACACTAATGCAGTGAATAATTTAAATAATTATTTCATTTATCTTTATATTTATTATTATTATTATTAGTAGTAGTAGTAGTGGTAAAGTGATTAAAAGTGTATTAATTATAAAATACAAATATATCATGTCTAAAATATAAAAAATGTGATAATTATGACAAATCACTAGAAAATATGTGATTATATGAACCCCAGTGTCAATAATTGGTAGGTTCAGAAAAAAAATATGGTAAATATACTCCTCCACTCAGAACCCTGGAACAGGATACATTTCAAATATCCTCCACAATCAGTATCCAAAAAATCAGGGGAGCAGGGGACATATCACCAATGGAGAAAGAGAAAAAAACAACATAGAGCAATATTGCAGAACACAGTAAGCCTTCAGTCAATCAATAACCTCCAATGGTTATACTCACGAATGGCAGGAAAATCAAGGGCATATCCCAAATTGTGGCAAGCGTGGATGGTGATAAGCTCGGTACAGCAGAACTCAAGAGAAAAAGAAGGAGACCAAAGATAGTGCAGATGGTACTATAAAAAAGTTTATAAAAGAACAAACCCCTTATGAATGCATGCTTACATAAGGGCAGTGAATAAGATCAATGTACAAAATTAGAGGTGCCGCCGTGATTCCCGGGAGCCAGATGAGTCGCGTTCTCACCCACTCCAGGCCTCCGCTACTTCCTCGATAGTCACGTTCGGGTTCCAGAATCCTAATGAGGCGGATGACATCACTCACGCTCCTCCCAGCACTGGTCCTCTGCTCTACTCTGTAAAGTGCTACTTCCAAACGGCGGACTCTACGCGTTTCGCTGTGTGTTGCTTCTTCAGGAGTCTAACTCCAGAAGAAGCGTCACACAGCGAAACGTGGAGAGTTGTATAGCATTTATTGTATGCTTTTTAATATTGTGGATTTGGGAGTCTCTCCTTTCAGCAGTAGTATCCTTCATCTATTTATTTGAACCTTACCCACTTACATTTACCATTGCAATTTATGTGATCCACTTTGATCATTTTGTGGAAGTACATAAGTTTTATTTTAGCATGTGCATGTGTCAATTGTTATAGTATCTATCTGTAGTGAGTATAAACAACATCACATAACTGATATGTTGAATTTGTTTTAACTATTTATACCTATTACATTTCAAATTTCCCACAGTAGTATTCTAATTTGACTCATTGTTGTCCTTAATGCACAAGTGACTCTTGTATCCAATCCATGTACTGCGGTTTATATAAATGGGTGGGAGTTTCTTGTTCATGTCACCCCTGATGAAGCACGGTCACGTCTACAATACGTTGAGGTACGTCATCATGTCATTGCATCTCTTACGTTTGCTCAGACGACTGTATCAACGAATTACCTGGAGTTCCCTGCATTAGTGGTTGGTTCGTCGGCTTGGTGCACCCAGCTGTTGTAGGACATTGTCACACATCTACTCACTGTGATAACTGTGGAGCTCAATGATCTAGTTTTACCTATAAGTCTGGATATTATGGGGCCTATTCTAGTAGCTTCGATAAAATTGCTGCCATCTCGAACGGTTTAGCATGTTCCCACCGAACAGTTTGTCATTTGTGTTATCACAATATTCAGAAAGAATCAGAAAGCATTACCGCAAGTCACAAACCGTGAGGTAGAAAAATGCCAATACCGTACGGCACAGTAGCGGGTATCTCAGCCTTTTTCTAAGTTCTCCCCCGTGCGACCTGGCTGCAGTCTGTAAGAGCTGCACGGAGAGAACAGCACAAAGAGAGGTGCATCTCCTTGCACAGCTCTCACAGGCAATCGCAGTGTTTTTATTTAAATTTTACTTACAGAGTATTTTAGCAGGGGGTTTCCGGAGCTGAACCACATTAATTTCAGGTTCGGGGACCCGCTGCTCCCTAAGATACAGGCCTCGGGATACAGGCCCGGTATGGGGTGCCGGTATCGCCTATGCGGTTAAATGTCCCGGTCACGTGGGAGATTTAAACATTGCAGGGATACCACACCTCATACCGGGCCTGTATCCCGGGAAGCAGGGGTCCCCGTACCTGAAATTAATGTGGTTCCGCTCTGGAGACCCCCTACTACAATACTAGGTGATTTAAAAAAAAAAACAGCTTCATTGTAATTTGTGAAGGACTTTTCCCTGAGTAGAACGTGTAGGGCGTTTCCTTCTGTGTCATTGCTCCATTTGTTGCGTCATTGCTGGATCTGGTAACATTTTGTTTGGTTTGGGGTTTTCACAGAGGCAATGCACTAAAGGGAAGTACTACAGTGGCCTACAACCGTTGGGAAAGGGCCTGAAGATGCGGCAATTCCCAAAATATCGCCCCCCTTTGTTTAATAGTGATTTTTGCTTCTCACCCATCCCTTTTTTCAACTCCCTTCCCCTCACCCATGTTTTGAGATTTTTATTCCACTCCACCCCAGCCCCCTTGCAATTTATTATAATTTTTTGGGGGGGCTTGCCCACTTGCTATATTTACCAGCATTATTCTTTTTTTGTAATTTGTTATGCCTGTTCTACAGCCATTATTGTGAGCTGCGTTAAGTATTTCTTGGCTTATAACTTGGCTTATTCCCATTTGGTTTTTGACCTCACTATGTCTGTACTTACTGTGTATGGTGTTTTGTATACTGACCTTCAGTAAAATACTTTTTTGATTTACAGACCTTCTCTGTTTCTAATTTTAAGTGTGCGGGTTCCCTTCCTTTATGTTTTGTTCATATATACTAAGGGATTGAGGGGTCTCTTTGGGTCTCCTGCGCCTTGACTTTACTCTGCTACTTACCTTGGGTGTCCTGATTCTCACCACTGTATAATTACAATCCTCATTCATCATGATTTCAATGTAACATAATAATAATAACTATATTTATTTATATAGTGCTTTTCTCCCAATGGGACTCAAAGCGCTTCACAGTTACAAAAAGGGAAAAAGAAGAAAACATTTAAGGTTATAAAAGAGACCAAACAGAAGGAAAGGTACATACAGGAGGGTATGGTACTGTAGTTATTAAATGTCGGGCAGGTTGCCTGGGTAAACAGGTAGGTCTTGAGTCTGTTTTTATAGATTCCCAGAGAGGGGGTCTCTTGAACTGTACGAGGCAGATTGTTCCAGAGAGTGGGAGCAGCATGGCTAAAAGCTCGGGGCACCAAGGGAAGTCATGGAGATTCAGAGAACTGTTAGGAGTCCTTGACCTGCAGATCGAAGTGAGTGAATGGGAGTGTAGGGAAATAGGGAACATAGGTTGAACTAGCTGAATTTTTTTCTTGTTTCAATCTACTACCACTGTACTAGTACTATGTAAGAAACTAATAGTAAAACAATGTATATCTCTGATTGATGAATGATAAAATAATTGCAAATATTACATATTCATTTAGAAAGAAAAGACAATTAACACAGTCTTGAGATAATAAAACATGATTAATCTACCATAAACATTTAAATGTAACAATCTTATTTTTGATATTTATCTTTTCAACAAATATGTATTTTTTTATTTTTTGTTTTAGTATTTTCTGTCTTGTCTTTTAGAAAAAAGAGAAATTAAGGGAAATAAAAAGAACTGAGGTGGGTAGGCTCAGTAACAGCAACACGGCAGGCCAGTGATTGCAGCCGTGTTCAAACCATGTCAGAGGAGAAGGCCATGTAGGAAGCAGCAGAAACAACGATAACATGGAGCAGGATCGTAATGTCTGAAGACAGATGGCGATGCAGAGGTTTGCTGACACCACCTCACCCAGAGGTCACAGTGATTGCTCTGCAAATGTTGCTGCAGGCCAGTCATTCTCAGGCGGCACTCACTCCTGTTCCTATGCACAACTGCACCACAAAGGTCGCAATGTGCCACCACAGAGCCACACACCATACCATGGTGTAGCAAATATAATGAATTCCCACACCAAGGGGTTGTTCCTCTGGGTGGACGACCATGTCCCTTGGATTCCTGCTGGTGAGGGGAGTAGGCTGGAATACTATGAATGCCAACCTGGTGTCTACTACTGTGATGTCTTTGCCTTCCTCCACCTGACCTGCTCCAAGATGCACCTCGCTAAGCTCATCAGAAGAGCTACCATCATAACCACCAATGTCACCCTCACCCTCTCCAAGATTGACTGATGCACCCCCTGATCCAGGTGGGCTTACATCAGTCACAACCTCCTCAATACCGGAAGCACTACCTATTTCTACTCGACCCACTACTTCCAGTGGTTCTCCCTCTTGAACCCCCATATCACACCACCTGCTGATGCTTCCTCGGCCCCAGCTAGAGCAGAGAGAGCAGCAGTAGAGGCGCTGGGCGTAGAAGAGTCAGGTGGTGCAGCTGAAACCAGATCTGTGGACAGTGATTCAAAACCTGTCATGGTGGACATGGCATGGCCGTGCTTCAGCAACCCTGACACCATCCTGACCAGCATGTGCACACAATGCATGCTTCTCCATTTCCTGATCGCACACCTGTTCAAACAACAGATGGGCTTGGGCAGAAGAAGCATCCACAGTATTTGTAACTACACACATTCTCCTGAGGTCAATGACACAGAGGGAATAGCAATTGACAAAGGTGGCCCTGGCATAAACTCATTCTCAGAATACATGTTTTTTTGGAACATGCACTAACCTGTTTCAGAAGACTTAGGCCGAACTTATAGTGCACGCGATGGCGACGCGACAGATGACGTCACCCGTTGCCGCTAGCAAAAGTTGTATTGCGCTTTCCGGCAACGTCGCGGGCGACCAAGTCTTTGATTGGTTCAGAGGCTGTCAGATATGGCGACAGCCTCTGAAAAAAATCAAATTTGAGGGGTCGATTCACAAAGCAGCGGTAAAATGAGTGCATTAGCGCTCTACTTTGTATTGATCCTTACTTTGCATTACTTTGCTCACTAAAACATGAGGGCAAAAATGGTATTCACTAAGAATGAACGCCATTTTTTTAAAGGCCGATCAAAAAATGCACTAGTGCCCGACCAGTTTTTTTTACCAGTGCTATCGCGCTATAAATCCTTGAGCGCGATAACTGATAGAAAAAATCAGCCTGGAAGAGCTGCATGGAGACGCAGCGTCTCCATTTACGGCTCTTACAGGCGATCGTGCATTTTAAATATGAATTTTAATAATAATGTACGGGGGCTGGGGGTCTTCTGTGCTGAACCGCATTGATTTCAGCCTCGGGGACCCCCTACTTCACGAGATACGGGCCCCGGTATCCCCTGTGCTTTTAAATGTCCCGCGTCACGTGACCGTGGGATTTAAATTCTGCACTGGGATACTGGCACCCCATAACATAATGAGCTGAACCGCATTCATTTCAGCCTCAAGGACCCCTGGTTCCCGAGTAATAGGCCCTGGTATGGGAGTCCGGTATCTCCTCCGGTATTTAAATCCCCCGTTCACGTGACGTGGACGATTTAAAAATGGCGGCGATACCCAATGCCCCATATCAGGGTCTGTAACTCGGGAAGCAGGGGGTCACTGAGGCAGAAATCAAAGCGGTTCAGCTCAGGAGACAACAGCAGGTTTATTGGGGCAGAGGGGGTGAGTGAAGGGGGTACTTGGCCCAAGGTGGGTGATTAGGCCTACCGGCAAGGTTGCGGGAGGAGTTAACCCCTTCATTACCATAGTGGTAGTAATTTTGATGGTAATGAAGGGGTTACCCCCCTCCCCCCTCCCGTGACCCACCCGGTAGGGCTAACCTCCCACTCTGGGCCAAATACCCCTTTTACCCAATCCCTCTACCCCCAATAAACATTACAATAACTACTACCCAACAATACACAACACACCCCCTGTATCCCCAACAACCCCCCACCCCCTATCACATTAACACATACCAGTACAATAATGGGCAAAATTACTATTATCCAGATAACTTGCACTTACCCCTGCCAGCCTGCCAGGATGAAGGCCATACTCATCCTCCTCCCACGCCACCACTCTGGCAATGTCTCTCATGGCTGAGGGCCCATATCAATGCCCTTGCTGCACTGAGCCCCGAGCGCCTGCCGTCCAGACACACCATGTTTAAATGTCCCTCGACATTGACGAGGGTGTGCAGCACTCGGACATTTAAAGATGGGGCCAGGGTTGGAGTATGCGTGGCAAAAACTCAAGCAGCGAGGTGCCCAGCAGTTTCTTTTGGTTCCCCTCATCAGTTGCCGCCCCAGGGAAGTGCCCGACCAGACCGCCCCTTAATCCAGCAAAGCCCATTTGCTTGTTCCCAAGGGCTAAAATAGCACATTATCCCTTTCCCTTTCTAGCATAGCAGCTTTAAAGCCATGATAACTTCTCCCGCTGGTGCGTTGTATATATTCTGCTGCAATGTGCCAGCAAGTGTAATAATGTTGGCCACAGCTGTACTGTAGATTCCTCTGCCTGAAAACCTTTGTATTGTAACACAAGGAAGCCACATATACACCCACAGAATAAATAGCATTGTCAGCGAACTTTTTTTAAGTATGACTCTTTTGATTGAAAGTTCTTCTGTTCAAAGGGGTACTACATTCGTTCAATTATATATAAGTATATGTATGCAACGGTGTTTTCCCCACCCTCTGGGAGAACTGCCTATAAGGCTGCGCTCAGTAACAGTATAAGCACCGCCCCTCAATGGGGCTGGGCCCAGTATGCACCTTCCCGCTGAAGGTGCAGCCGAGCCGTACTGCCAGGTTTTTTAAACTCAATGAAATTGAGTTTAGAACTGGCGACGGAGGCGTGGCCACGCCCCCGCCGGCGGTTCACCCAATGAGGGCGAACCAGCCGCGTAGGCCCCATGCAAAACTCCCACCACGCCCCCTCCCGTCGCAATCTCCCTCTCTCCCTGAACAGGATCTTTAGCGCGATTACACTTAGAAAAATAAGTTGTTCAATGCTGCATTTTTTTTACCGAACTTTAAAAAAAATGCTGTTTTTTCTTAGTGAATATACCGTCTCGACGTACAAGTTTTATAGCGCGATAAAACAATGCAAAGTTGCTCGTCAATGCACTGATTTTATTGAAGTTTAGTGAATAGGCCCCTAAAGCTGCCAATAATAAATAGTGAGATTTGAGCTGATGTAAGTGGTTAGAAATGACTATGCTACAGACCTCTGTTAAGTTGCTTTGGCAACTGAGGTCACTCATGGCAGAGCATGAAAAAAGTTGGGTCATAGGAGACAGGACTGGGGACACAGACAGACCTAGGGACAGAGTGAGGATAAAGCAGGAAAGAGGGAAGGTATCGTAAAAAGTAAATACAGAAAGTGAGGGAGAAAGAGAAGAGACTAAAGAATAATAATAAGTAAATAGAAAGACTGTAAGACAGAGACAGGGAGAAGTGTTGAGAAAGAAATAGGAAAGTAAAAGGATAATGTGACTGGAAAGGAGAAATATTGAGAGGCTTCCCCCCTTCTCTTTATGAAGAGATCAGCAGAGATAGTAAAGTGATCACCTTAGGGCTGTTATATAGTGGCCGCGCGCTCTCCGCCGTGCCCGGCACTTATAAATGGCTGTGGTTAGTCAGCCTTTCTATAATGGTGGCGCGCGCGCGCACACACGTCAGTGAGCGTGGAGCCGGCCGACGAGGGAGAAGATAGGGAAAATAATGATTTTGCGCAGCTACCGCCGTTGTAATGTATGTATGTGTGTGTATGTATGTCACACATTCTATACACACACATATACACTCACACACACACTACCTTCCATCCCAGTCACTCACAGCATACACACAAAAAGTGTGCGTCACGTGCACGCGCGTTCCATATATAACGGCCCTTATATTGTTCATTGAATAACAGGTTAAGTAACTGTGAAACATGATTAAGTTGTTGAATTTAGAAAATATGGGTGTGCTGGACTAGCCTTTTACCACTGTGATATAACGATGTATTTTTGTTTCTGCCCTGTCCTCGGCCTTTCCCCCTGGTGCAAAAGGCAGGCACATCTCTAATTTCTGATTCTCTGCGTTTTGATTATATGAAATAAACACCCTGTGCCTCTCACCTGTCTCCCCTACAATCTATCCTAAAGATTTCTATCCTAAATGTTGTTGCTGGAATCACTTTACTCTCTCCTAAATCTGTCAGCATCCCTCCTGCTGAAACCCCTGTCCTGGCTTCCTATTAAACGCTGTATTACTTACAAAATTCTCTCCTCTCTTTTAAGAGTATGCTCTCTTCTGTCCCTCCCTACATCTCAGCACTAACTTCTTGCTATATACCTGCCCGACTCTTATGTTCTGCTCAAGAATGTGACCTTGAGCTATTATGAACAATATGTTTCTGTGAAACATGATTCAGTTTTTTACTTTAAACAATGCATGCATTATTGTTTCTGCCCTGTCCTCTGGCTTTTCAGTTGGTGCCAAATAGATGTAGGAAGTGGTAAAGGGCGCTAAGTACTGAACCAATAGAACAAATCAGTAATGTTCACAATATCAAAGGACAGTGGGTGAGAAGGTCACCTGACCAATAGAAATCGACTGCAGATAAATGTTCATGAAGATAATAAGTTGACAGCTGTTCCCTGAAAGCAGCTGCAAGTCAGGGTGTCACAATCCCCCAACTGCATTGGGAACGTCCCACTTCAATGAAGAACAATAAGTACTTACAGTCTCTTCAAAATATTTGTCCTGTAAACAATCACCCACTTCCTGATGTAGAGAAAAGAGCGAGCCAACTGCTGAAGCAGGATCCAGGTAGAAGTTAAAAAATAGCAGAGTACAGCAAAAACAAAAAGGGAGTAAGGTCCAAATGAATACAAAAAGGCTTTAATCAGAAGACATGTAAACAGAGGTAAACCTCCTACGCGTTTCGTACAGAGCACATTATCAAGGAGTAAATACAAAAGTGTCCTGCACTCCTTTCTCCCGAGAGGACTAAGTTGCCGTTACGTATGCCCAATTAAGCCTTAAAGTCACACCACCCATTTCCCACAGATCACCCCAATGGGCGTTCCCTACCTTGGACTTCGGTTCGGACTTGGACTTCTTCCCTCTCAGCTGCGCCCAAGAACGAGCAACTCACTAGGGATATTTAAGAAATGTAGGAAAAAATCGAACGAAAGGGGAATCGGCCACCAAGAGAGAAGGAGTATTGCCTCCAGAAATCGAAGAGTGCCCGGCTGGGGCAAGGACGTGGACCTTGCACACGTAGCGGTGGAGGAGGTGGCGGGCGAGCGCCATCTTGGAGGCGGGAAAGTTATTCCGGGCATGGAGGCCTGGATAGAAGTGGCGACAAGAAAGGGTACCTGGCTCTGGGAGCAGTAGGAAAAAAGCAGCAGTGGCCGGAAGGGCCGCCTCAGCCGTGTAGTGGTACGCAAATTCTGCTCTGGGCATGGGGAAATGGGACCGGCCATGAGATCAAGGGCCGCCTTCTGTGCTGTGCCTACAAGCCGCCGAATTTCCGGCACAGGGGCGGGGCCTGCATGGGAGGCAGCAACAACAGCGGAGAGAGGTGTCTGCTGCAGCAGGGGAGGAAATCTGGGGCCCGGCAACCGGACACGGAACAGCGCCGGGACAGCTGGGGCCCGGACAGAGTTCAGGTCCAACTGTCGGCGCCGGCCAGCAGGCCAGCCGGGCCCCCCGCAGCCGCCGGGTCCGGGACAACTTCCCCGGCTCTCCCCCCCTGTTGGCGGCACTGAAGGGACAGAGGGAGCAGAGATAGTGACAGTTACTGTAAGAAACAGCATTAAGCAAAGAGAGGAACAGTATTCATTGGATTATTAATTACCGCTTCAGCAACTAGAGGCCCATAATACCTTGCTGCGCCCTACAACACTTAAATACAATATATTTTAGATTAAACAATTCCAATGGGATATGAAGCTACAGTGGATATTGCAGTTATGTTTTGTGGTACCTTTTCCTATGTAACCCATAATGTTTTAATAAGTTGAGAAACACATAGGCTAAGATTTACTTAATTATGCTGAATCTTAGCACACTTTAGAGCCCAGCTCTCTTCACTGGGTCTTAAGGTGCACTAAAACTCCACAGAAATACAACAAGGTTGTCACATCTACAAATATGTTTGACAGTAATGTACCCATGAGCTACATGACATATGACAGTAAATATAGACTGTGATATAACATGTGTATCCTAACCTAACAACAATATTGCCCGTCCCTCACGTAGTGTTAGGCAATTCATTTTTCCCTGAAAGCAAAACCACTAAGTAAGCATTAATACAAAATGTAAACAAATATTGTGTTATTCAAACCACCAGCTACACAACCTAGAATGTATAGATAATATTGCACAATATCTTCTGTCTTCAGATATAGGGCTATTTCACCAGCTCACATGTGAAGGCTGCAGAAGCAATGGCCTTGGCCAATGTGTAACACTGTTTACAGAGCTTCTGCTCAAACAGCAGAGTGCTGGCAAGGCTCCAGCAGAGAGGGTCTGGGCAGGGTATGTGTTTGCAGGTGTGTGGGAAAGATGCCGTTGACCTGAATTTCAAAATGACCTTTGCTTTAAAAAAATAAATTATTAGTTCTCTTGCAGTTACAAAAACACAGACATGCAGTTTACAATCAGATTCATATATATATAACCTCATTGAGATACCGCTCACCACATACTAAAATATTGAGTAAATAACATTTCAATTTCAGCTGGTGCAAGGGGATGGTAATGACGAACAAGACACAAAAGGGAACCAAGAATTGCTTCCCAAAAAGTAGAGTGTCAGAGTGTATACCATACATTGAAGGCTAAAGGCCAGATACCTTTAGCCTTCAATGTATGGTATACACTCTGACACTCTGCGTGTATACCTGGAGATATTGGGGACACGGTTGAGCACCGAAGGGGGAAGTATGTGCTTCTTTTCAGCGACGTCATTGTGGTGCACTTGTAAGCAGTCTTGATGATTGCTCCCTATTGAGAGAGGGCATGTATCTGGTATTCAGTCTGTGTTACATGCACAAGTGCTCCACCTACAGATTATACTACCTCCCCTGTTAACCCTGTGCTGTATGTATCACATTCACTATACGACACATCTATAGGAGATATAACAACTGTTTATATACTGATATATGTGATACAACGCGCTGCACCTTTAGCCGTCTATTATACCATCTGCTATCTGCCTAAGTTTGACTCAAGAATATTACTGTTATTTCTATGTTCAGGACTATTGGTTAAGGGATTCACTATATTAGATTGAAAATACTTACAGATATCCCTGGACCTCACTCACCTGTTATATGTTTTAATTGTTTTTATGATAATTAGAGTTAGTGTTACTGCGTTGAATATATGATATTTAAATAAAGTGTTTATTATTTTTTATTTTTTATTAGAATAGTGGTAACTGTCCTCCCACAGTGTTGGGAGCGGTTACTTAATGGCACCCCATGCAGCCGACCTTACTACATTGTTAGTGGATATTTGCACCCTGATAATATATTGTATCAGCTTCTGTTGTGCAGTGAATGGGGATCTTTTTGGGAAGCAATTCTTGGTTCCCTTTTGTGTCTTGTACAATCAGATTCATCCAGCTTTGTTACGGGTTAACACACACTCGACCTCTCTGCAGCATTTGATATCATGGACCACCCTCTTCTCCTTCACATTCTCCATACTCTTGGCATTCATAACAAAGCTCTATCCTGGATCTCCTCTTACCTCTCCCATCGTACTTTCAGTGTCTCTTTTGCCAACACCTCCTCCTTGATCGATCTCTCTGTGGGGGTACCTAGGGCTCTGCCCTGGGACCACTCCTCTTTTCTCTGTACACAGTGCAAGCACGCTGCCTAGGGGTCACACTCGACTCCTCTCTCATATTCAAAACGTATTAAAACCTGTCGCTTATTCCTCTGCAATATAACAGAGATACGCCCTTTCCCCTGTTGCTCGACTGCTAAAACTCTGACTCAGGCCCTCCTTCTCTCCCGTCTCGATTACTGTAACCTCCTGCTGTCCGGCCTTCCTGCCTCTCACCTGTCTCCCCTACAATCTATCCTAAACGCTGCTGCCAGAATCACTCTACTCTTTCCTAAATCTGTCTCCGCGTCTCCCCTCCTGAAATCCCTACCCTGGCTTCCTATCAAATCCCGCATCACACACTTCATTTTCCTCCTCACTTTTAAAGCTTTACTCTATTCTGCCCCTCCTTACATCTCAGCCCTAATTTCTCGCTATGCACCATCCCGACTCTTGCGTTTCACTCCAGGATGTCTTCTCTCTACCCCCTTTGTATCCAAAGCCCTCTCCCACCTTAAACCTTTCTCACTAACTGCCCCACACCTCTGGAATGCCCTTCCCCACAATACCCGACTAGCACCCTCTCTTTCCACCCTTAAGACCCACCTTAAAACACACTTGCTTAACGAAACATATGAGTAGCTCCGTGGCTAATACTATACACCTGATACATAAAGCTTGGCCCCTTGCAGACGCACTTGACAGAACGCCCTCTTACTGTCTCTGTATGTTCTTCCTACCTACCAATTAGATTGTAAGCTCTTCAGAGCAGGGACTCATTTTTCTAAATGTTACTTTTATGTCTGAATCATTTATTCCTATGATCTGTTATTTGTATTATTTGTTATTTATATGATTGGCACGTGTATTACTGCTGTGAAGCGCTATGTACACTATTGGCGCTATATAAATAAATAAAGACATAAATACTGTACATACATAAAACAGACATTAACTCCCATTGACTTGAATGCAATGTAACAGAGCTTGATGAATAAGGGGGCAGAGTCCCTCCATTTAACTGCAGACTCAGCCTGTGTGAGTATGATCACGTTCAGATATAACTATTCAATACAGTGGTGGGCATCATTATATACTTCAAAGGCCTCAAAAAAGCCACAGGTAAATATACCCGGCGTTGCCCGGGATTTAATTTTCCAGCTCCCCCTCGCTTTCCGCTCACCCCCCTTCACTGCTCCGGTTTCCCCCCCCCCCCCCCCCACATTCACATGTCTGATTTCCCCCCCCCCCTTTCACAGCTCCATTTCCCCCCCCCTTCACAGCTCCATTTCCCCCCCTTCACAGCTCTGATTCCCCCCCCTTTCACAGCTCCGATTCCCCCCCCCCCCTTTCACAGCTCTGATTTCCCCCCCCCCTTTCACAGCTCCGATTCCCCCCCCCTTTCACAGCTCTGATTCCCCCCCCCTTTCACAGCTCCGATTTCCCCCTCCCCCTTTCACAGCTCCGATTTCCCCCTCTTCACAGCTCCGATTTCCCCCTCTTCACAGCTCTGATTTCCCCCTCTTCACAGCTCTGATTTCCCCCCCCCTAAACAGCTCCGATTTCCCCCCCTTCACAGCTCTGATTTCCCCCCCCTAAACAGCTCTGATTCCCCCCCCTTCACAGCTCTGATTCCCCCCCCTTCACAGCTCTGATTCCCCACCCCCTTCACAGCTCTGATTTCCCTCCCTTCACAGCTCTGATTTCCCCCCCCCCCCTTTCACAGCTCTGATTTCCCTCCCTTCACAGCTCTGATTTCCCCCCCCTTTCACAGCTCTGATTTCCCCCCCCCTTTCACAGCTCTGATTTCCCCCCTTCACAGCTCTGATTTCCCCCCCCCCCTTTCACAGCTCTGATTTCCCCCCCCCTTCACATCTCCAATTCCCCCCCTCCCCCGCCTTCATAGCTCAGCGGCGGCGGGTCACTGAGGGGGGCGGCCGGGAGGGCTGGGATTCCCCCCCCCCCCCCTTTGACAGCAAGCCAGTGGCTCCCTGGGTGGGCAGGATGGTTGAAATCCCCCCCCCCCCCCTTCAGAGCTTAGCGGCGGTGGCTCACCTTTGGTTAGGGATTTCCTCCCACCCCCCACTTCAGAGCTCGGCAGCAGTGGCTCACTGCAGGGCAGGAGGGTTGTGATTCCTCCACCCTCCCCCTCAGAGCTGTCCGGTGGCGGATCACTGGGGGGGCAGGCGGGAGGGTTGTGCGGCGGCGGCTCACTGCGGGTGGGTTAGTGACGGGGTGCGGGCGGCACGCTGTGGGTATCTCTGCGGCGGCTGACTTTGGGTGCGGTGTGTGACAGGGGGGGTGGCGGCAGCTGACTGATTGTGGGGCGGGGTGTCCGCTGCGGCGGGTGGGAGCAGGGTCGTCAACAGAAAGCATGGGGCCCAGGACAAATGAAAGGAACAGGGCAGCCGCCCCCTTCCCCCCCCCAACCCATAGCTCACCTACCAGGGTAAAATATTTTTTAGCGCACAACTTTAACTTAACTGTTTTCTTATTGTCATACAGAAAAAAAAATTACAATGCAACATGTTTATTTTTATATTTACCACAAAAGACAGGTGACTGAGTGGGTGACAGTGACTTGACAGTGGGTGGGTGGGTGGGTGGATGACAGTGGGGTGATTGAGTGGTGGGTGACTGACTAGGTGGGTGGATTGACTGACTGACTGAGTTGACTGACTGACTGGGTGGGTGACTGAGTGGGTGGTTGACTGACTGGGTGACTGAGTGGGTGGTTGACTGACTGGGTGACTGAGTGGGTGACTGACTGACTGAGTGGGTGACTGACTGACTGAGTGGGTGACTGACTGACTGAGTGGGTGACTGACTGAGTGGGTGACTGACTGACTGAGTGGGTGACTGACTGACTGAGTGGGTGACTGAGTGGGTGACTGACTGAGTGGGTGACTGAGTGGGTGACTGACTGAGTGGGTGACTGACTGAGTGGGTGACTGACTGACTGACTGACTGGGTGACTAACTGACTGACTGAGTGGGTGACTGACTGAGTGGGTGACTGACTGACTGGGTGAGTGACTGACTGACTGACTGACTGACTGACTGACTGAGTGGGTGACTGACTGAGTGGGTGACTGACTGAGTGGGTGACTGACTGAGTGGGTGACTGACTGAGTGGGTGACTGACTGAGTGGGTGACTGACTGAGTGGGTGACTGACTGAGTGGGTGACTGACTGAGTGGGTGACTGACTGAGTGGGTGACTGACTGAGTGGGTGACTGACTGAGTGGGTGACTGACTGAGTGGGTGACTGACTGAGTGGGTGACTGACTGAGTGGGTGACTGACTGAGTGGGTGACTGACTGAGTGGGTGACTGACTGAGTGGGTGACTGACTGAGTGGGTGACTGACTGAGTTGGTGACTGACTGACTGAGTGGGTGACTGACTGACTGAGTGGGTGACTGAGTGGGTGGGTGACTGAGTGGGTGGGTGAGTGACTGACTGAGTGGGTGGGTGACTGACTGAGTGGGTGAGTGACTGACTGAGTGGGTGAGTGACTGACTGAGTGGGTGACTGACTGGGTGACTGGCTGACTGGGTGACTGCCTGACTGGGTGGGTGACTGACTGGGTGACTGCCTGACTGGGTGACTGACTGACTAAGTGGGTGACTGACTGAGTGAGTTGGTGACTGACTGAGTGAGTGGGTGACTGACTGAGTGAGTGGGTGACTGACTGAGTGGGTGACTGACTGAGTGGGTGACTGAGTGAGTGGGTGACTGACTGAGTGAGTGGGTGACTGAGTGGGTGACTGACTGACTGAGTGGGTGACTGACTGACTGGGTGACTGACTGACTGAGTGGGTGACTGAGTGGGTGGGTGACTGACTGACTGGGTGACTGACTGACTGGGTGAGTGACTGGGTGACTGGGTGAGTGACTGACTGACTGAGTGAGTGACTGACCAACTGAGTGGGTGATTGACTGAGTGGGTGAGTGACTGGCTGAGTGGGTGACTGACTGACTGAGTGGGTGACTGACTGACTGAGTGGGTGACTGACTGAGTGGGTGACTGACTGACTGGGTGACTGGGTGAGTGACTGACTGACCGACTGAGTGGGTGACTGACTGACTGACTGAGTGGGTGACTGACTGACTGAGTGGGTGAGTGACTGACTGAGTGGGTGACTGACTGACTGAGTGGGTGACTGACTGAGTGGGTGACTGACTGAGTGGGTGACTGACTGACTGACTGGGTGACTGAGTGGGCGATTGACTGACTGAGTGGGTGACTGAGTGGGTGACTGGCTGACTGAGTGGGTGACTGACTGACTGGGTTACTGAGTGGGTGACTGACTGACTGAGTGGGTGACTGGCTGACTGAGTGGGTGACTGGCTGACTGAGTGGGTGACTGGCTGACTGAGTGGGTGACTGACTGACTGAGTGGGGTGACTGACTGACTGAGTGGGTGACTGACTGACTGAGTGGGTGACTGACTGACTGAGTGGGTGACTGACTGACTGAGTGGGTGATTGACTGACTGAGTGGGTGACTGAGTGACTGACTGACTGAGTGAGTGGGTGACTGACTGGGTGACTGACTGACTGAGTGGGTGACTGACTGACTGAGTGGGTGACTGGCTGACTGAGTGGGTGGGTGAGTGACTGACTGAGTGGGTGACTGACTGACTGAGTGGGTGACTGACTGACTGGGTGACTGACTGACTGAGTGGGTGACTGACTGACTGAGTGGGTGACTGACTGACTGAGTGGGTGACTGACTGGGTGACTGACTGACTGACTGGGTGACTGACTGACTGAGTGGGTGACTGACTGACTGAGTGGGTGACTGACTGACTGAGTGGGTGACTGACTGACTGAGTGGGTGACTGACTGACTGAGTGGGTGACTGACTGGGTGAGTGGGTGACTGACTGGGTGGGTGACTGACTGACTGAGTGGGTGACTGACTGACTGGGTGACTGACTGACTGAGTGGGTGACTGAGTGGGTGGGTGGGTGACTGACTGGGTGAGTGACTGGGTGACTGGGTGAGTGACTGACTGAGTGAGTGACTGACCGACTGAGTGGGTGATTGACTGACTGACTGAGTGGGTGAGTGACTGGCTGAGTGGGTGACTGACTGAGTGGGTGACTGACTGAGTGGGTGACTGACTGAGTGGGTGACTGACTGAGTGGGTGACTGACTGAGTGGGTGACTGACTGAGTGGGTGACTGACTGAGTGGGTGACTGACTGAGTGGGTGACTGACTGAGTGGGTGACTGACTGGGTGACTGGGTGAGTGACTGACTGACTGAGTGGGTGACTGACTGACCGACTGAGTGGGTGATTGACTGACCGACTGAGTGGGTGAGTGACTGACTGAGTGGGTGAGTGACTGGCTGAGTGGGTGACTGACTGACTGAGTGGGTGACTGACTGACTGAGTGGGTGACTGACTGACTGAGTGGGTGACTGACTGAGTGGGTGACTGACTGAGTGGGTGACTGACTGAGTGGGTGACTGACTGAGTGGGTGACTGACTGACTGACTGAGTGGGTGACTGACTGACTGAGTGGGTGACTGACTGACTGAGTGGGTGAGTGGGTGACTGACTGACTGAGTGGGTGACTGACTGACTGAGTGGGTGACTGACTGAGTGGGTGACTGACTGACTGACTGGGTGACTGAGTGGGCGATTGACTGACTGAGTGGGTGACTGAGTGGGTGACTGGCTGACTGAGTGGGTGACTGACTGACTGGGTTACTGAGTGGGTGACTGACTGACTGAGTGGGTGACTGGCTGACTGAGTGGGTGACTGGCTGACTGAGTGGGTGACTGGCTGACTGAGTGGGTGACTGACTGACTGAGTGGGTGACTGACTGACTGAGTGGGTGACTGACTGACTGAGTGGGTGACTGAGTGACTGACTGACTGAGTGGGTGACTGACTGGGTGACTGACTGACTGAGTGGGTGACTGAGTGACTGACTGACTGAGTGAGTGGGTGACTGACTGGGTGACTGACTGACTGAGTGGGTGACTGACTGACTGAGTGGGTGACTGGCTGACTAAGTGGGTGACTGAGTGGGTGGGTGAGTGACTGACTGAGTGGGTGACTGACTGACTGAGTGGGTGACTGACTGACTGACTGGGTGACTGACTGACTGAGTGGGTGACTGACTGACTGAGTGGGTGACTGACTGGGTGACTGACTGACTGACTGGGTGAGTGACTGACTGACTGAGTGGGTGACTGAGTGGGTGGGTGACTGACTGACTGGGTGACTGACTGACTGGGTGAGTGACTGGGTGAGTGACTGGGTGAGTGACTGACTGAGTGAGTGACTGACCGACTGAGTGGGTGATTGACTGACTGACTGAGTGGGTGAGTGACTGGCTGAGTGGGTGACTGACTGAGTGGGTGACTGACTGAGTGGGTGACTGACTGAGTGGGTGACTGACTGAGTGGGTGACTGACTGAGTGGGTGACTGACTGACTGACTGGGTGACTGGGTGAGTGACTGACTGACTGAGTGGGTGACTGACTGACCGACTGAGTGGGTGATTGACTGACTGACTGAGTGGGTGAGTGACTGACTGAGTGGGTGAGTGACTGGCTGAGTGGGTGACTGACTGACTGAGTGGGTGACTGACTGACTGAGTGGGTGACTGACTGACTGAGTGGGTGACTGACTGACTGAGTGGGTGACTGACTGAGTGGGTGACTGACTGAGTGGGTGACTGACTGAGTGGGTGACTGACTGAGTGGGTGACTGACTGACCGACTGAGTGGGTGACAGACTGACTGACTGAGTGGGTGACTGACTGACTGAGTGGGTGACTGACTGACTGAGTGGGTGACTGACTGACTGAGTGGGTGACTGACTGACTGACTGACTGAGTGGGTGACTGGGTGACTGACTGACTGAGTGGGTGACTGACTGAGTGGGTGACTGACTGAGTGGGTGACTGACTGAGTGGGTGACTGACTGACCGACTGAGTGGGTGACTGACTGACTGAGTGGGTGACTGACTGACTGAGTGGGTGAGTGGGTGACTGACTGACTGAGTGGGTGACTGACTGACTGAGTGGGTGACTGACTGACTGAGTGGGTGAGTGGGTGACTGACTGACTGAGTGGGTGACTGACTGACTGAGTGGGTGACTGACTGACTGAGTGGGTGACTGACTGAGTGGGTGACTGACTGACTGACTGGGTGACTGACTGACTGAGTGGGTGACTGACTGAGTGGGTGACTGACTGGGTGACTGGGTGACTGAGTGGGCGATTGACTGACTGAGTGGGTGACTGACTGACTGAGTGGGTGACTGGCTGACTGAGTGGGTGACTGACTGACTGGGTTACTGAGTGGGTGACTGACTGACTGAGTGGGTGACTGACTGACTGAGTGGGTGACTGGCTGACTGAGTGGGTGACTGGCTGACTGAGTGGGTGACTGGCTGACTGAGTGGGTGACTGACTGACTGAGTGGGTGACTGACTGACTGAGTGGGTGACTGAGTGACTGACTGACTGAGTGAGTGGGTGACTGACTGGGTGACTGACTGACTGAGTGGGTGACTGACTGAGTGGGTGAGTGGGTGACTGAGTGGGTGGGTGAGTGACTGACTGAGTGGGTGACTGACTGACTGAGTGGGTGACTGACTGAGTGGGTGACTGACTGACTGGGTGACTGACTGACTGGGTGACTGCCTGACTGGGTGACTGACTGAGTGAGTGGGTGACTGACTGGGTGACTGACTGACTGACTGGGTGGGTGACTGACTGACTGAGTGGGTGACTGACTGAGTGGGTGACTGACTGACTGAGTGGGTGACTGACTGACTGAGTGGGTGACTGACTGACTGAGTGGGTGACTGACTGACTGAGTGGGTGACTGACTGAGTGGGTGACTGACTGACTGAGTGGGTGACTGACTGAGTGGGTGACTGACTGACTGAGTGGGTGACTGACTGACTGAGTGGGTGACTGACTGAGTGGGTGACTGACTGAGTGGGTGACTGACTGAGTGGGTGACTGACTGAGTGGGTGACTGACTGAGTGCGTGAATGACTGAGTGGGTGAATGACTGAGTGGGTGACTGACTGAGTGGGTGACTGAGTGACTGACTGAGTGGGTGACTGACTGACTGAGTGGGTGGGTGAATGGGTGACTGACTGAGTGGGTGACTGACTGACTGAGTGGGTGACTGACTGACTGAGTGGGTGACTGACTGACTGAGTGACTGACTGACTGGGTGACTGACTGACTGGGTGACTGACTGACTGACTGGGGGACTGACTGAGTGGGTGACTGACTGAGTGGGTGGGTGAATGGGTGACTGACTGAGTGGGTGACTGACTGAGTGGGTGGGTGGGTGACTGACTGACTGGGTGACTGACTGACTGGGTGACTGACTGACTGGGTGACTGACTGACTGGGTGACTGACTGACTGGGTGACTGACTGAGTGGGTGACTGACTGAGTGGGTGACTGACTGAGTGGGTGAGTGACTGACTGACTGGGTGACTGACTGACTGACTGGGTGACTGACTGACTGAGTGGGTGGGTGATTGACTGACTGAGTGGGTGAGTGACTGACTGAGTGGGTGAGTGACTGACTGAGTGGGTGACTGACTGACTGAGTGGGTGACTGACTGACTGAGTGACTGACTGAGTGACTGACTGAGTGGGTGACTGACTGACTGGGTGACTGACTGACTGGGTGACTGACTGAGTGGGTGACTGACTGAGTGGGTGACTGACTGAGTGGGTGACTGACTGAGTGGGTGACTGACTGAGTGGGTGACTGACTGAGTGGGTGACTGACTGAGTGGGTGACTGACTGAGTGGGTGACTGACTGAGTGGGTGACTGACTGGGTGGGTGACTGACTGAGTGGGTGAGTGACTGACTGACTGGGTGACTGAGTGACTGGGTGACTGACTGACTGGGTGACTGACTGGGTGACTGACTGACTGAGTGGGTGACTGAGTGACTGACTGACTGACTGAGTGGGTGACTGACTGAGTGGGTGACTGACTGACTGACTGGGTGACTGACTGACTGGGTGACTGACTGACTGACTGAGTGGGTGACTGACTGAGTGGGTGACTGACTGACTGAGTGGGTGACTGAATGACTGAGTGGGTGACTGACTGAGTGGGTGACTGACTGACTGAGTGGGTGAGTGACTGAGTGGGTGAGTGACTGAGTGGGTGACTGACTGAGTGGGTGAGTGACTGAGTGGGTGACTGACTGAGTGGGTGACTGACTGAGTGGGTGACTGACTGAGTGGGTGACTGACTGAGTGGGTGACTGACTGAGTGGGTGACTGACTGAGTGGGTGACTGACTGAGTGGGTGACTGACTGAGTGGGTGACTGACTGAGTGGGTGACTGACTGAGTGGGTGACTGACTGGGTGGGTGAGTGACTGGGTGGGTGAGTGACTGAGTGGGTGAGTGACTGACTGACTGGGTGACTGAGTGACTGGGTGACTGACTGACTGGGTGACTGACTGGGTGACTGACTGACTGAGTGGGTGACTGAGTGACTGACTGACTGACTGAGTGGGTGACTGACTGAGTGGGTGACTGACTGACTGACTGGGTGACTGACTGACTGGGTGACTGACTGACTGACTGAGTGGGTGACTGACTGAGTGGGTGACTGACTGACTGAGTGGGTGACTGAATGACTGAGTGGGTGACTGACTGAGTGGGTGACTGACTGACTGAGTGGGTGAGTGACTGAGTGGGTGAGTGACTGAGTGGGTGACTGACTGAGTGGGTGACTGACTGAGTGGGTGACTGACTGAGTGGGTGACTGACTGAGTGGGTGACTGACTGAGTGGGTGACTGACTGAGTGGGTGACTGACTGAGTGGGTGACTGACTGAGTGGGTGACTGACTGAGTGGGTGACTGACTGAGTGGGTGACTGACTGAGTGGGTGACTGACTGAGTGGGTGACTGACTGAGTGGGTGACTGACTGAGTGGGTGACTGACTGAGTGGGTGACTGACTGGGTGGGTGACTGACTGGGTGGGTGGGTGACTGGGTGGGTGGGTGACTGGGTGGGTGGGTGACTGGGCGGGGGGGGGCTGAAAGGCAGGAGCAGAGGGGGTGAAAGGCAGGAGCGGGGGGGGGAAGGGCGTGAAAGGTAGGGCCCGGGGGGGAGGGAAGCGGGTGAAAGATAGGGTCCGGGGGGGGGGGAAAGGGGGTGAAAGGTAGGGCCCAGGTGGGGGGGGGGGGGTGAAAGGTAGGTCCCGGGAGGGGGGGTAAAAGGTAGGGCCCGGTGGGGGGGGGGGGGTGAAAGGTAGGGCCCGGGGAGGGGGGTTTAAGATCCTTCCCCCTGCGGTTCCTCACCTCGCACACGGCCGCGCTTCTCCTCGGGCTGCCCCTGGGGCTCTCCGCCCTCCTGGCCTCTTTCGGCTACCGGTATGATGGAGAGGAGCTAGGCCACGGCCCCACTGCCTCCCGGGCAGGCCTCTTCCTCCTCCTCCGGGTTGTAAGGGGCGGGGACGAAGCAAAGTCCTCTGGCAGCTTGGGCAGCCGGTGCTCGCAGCGGAGGCGCACGCATCTCCCTCCCCTCTGGCTGCAGGTAGGAGCCGGTGAAGGGAGAGGCGGAGAGAGCCGGAGGAGCGCTCTCGGGGATGGGGAGCCGGGGGAGCGGCCTGGGGGGGAGTGGTTGGGGGGGGGGTGAGCCGGAGAGAGCTTGCTCTGGGGGAGGGGGGAATTGGGAGAGTGCCGAGGAAGGGAGAGCGGGCTCAAAGGCGTGGAGTGTGTGTGAGGCTGCTGGGGGGGGTTGTGAGGCTGCGGGGGGACGTGTGAGGCTGCGGGGGGTGTGTGAGGCTGCGGGGGGGGGGTGAGGCTGCGGGGGGGGGGGGTGAGGCTGCGGTGGGGGGGGGTGTGAGGCTGCGGGGGGGGGGTGTGAGGCTGCGGGGAGGTGAGCTTTGTGTGATGGTATCCAGCGGGCCAGGCCGCGGGGTGAGGAGGTGAGTGGCCTGGTGGTTGTGCGTGTGTCTTCCCCCCCCCCCTCCAGGAATGGGCGGGTGAGAGTGTGGCAATTGAGAGCCAATGAGAGGCGTGCCGGGGCGGGTCCGGGCCACGGACCAATCTGATTGGCCAGAGGGTGAGTGACAGACCAACTGACCAATCAGATTGCCCATAAGCACAGCCAACATACGTTTTCAAAAATATATATATAGATATATTTTACAACATTTGAAATAAATAAATCTGTGAATGAATTGATAGCATTCCCTAATATTAAATTGAGAATTCTTGGCCTTTACCAGTAGTAACATTTAACATTGAGACTGCAGCAGCTTCACATCTCTCAGACTGCGCTGCCTTCTTCCTCCCTGCGTCCTATGACCCAGCCTGACCTTCCATGGAAAGCCAAGTCACGTGACGCAACGGGCCGTGACTCTGTGGCTGTGCCTGGGGACTCCGGCTGGGAGAGAGGGTAGTGGTGGTGGCTGCAGCCTGCACGTGCAGACCCTGTGAGCCACATTGGACCCGCGGGATACCTGTTGTCCACCAATGGTTTAATAAGATTGTAAGAGACTTTAGTTTTGTGTGTCAGATTTTAGAAATATCACCAAACTTGGAAAGATTTAAAAAAAAAAAAAGTGAGAAACCTAATTTGCAGTTGAGTGAGCGAACTCTGCGTGAGTTTTATAAGACTTTGTGAATGATTTGAAATTTTTGGAAAACACTTGTGGATCTTTTGTGATTTTTCATAAATATTGGAAACTTCATGACTTTTCCATGGGTAGCAAATAATTAATAATTGCCCGATGGTAAATGTCAGCCATGGTTTTATGTCTCCAGTTACGAAAATGTGTTCCCTAAAGGTACCCCGTAACATTGATTGGTAAGACTATTTGCTAGGCACCAACTGTCACTTAAGCACAAAAGGGTAGACTTGGCCAAGATGTTTTGGGTGGGCAGTAAGGGGATGTGTTGGGATCAACTCCTGTCCGAGTTATTGTGTAGGGAAAGGGGCAGGACCCCTCTTGATATAGTTTTGCTGCATGTGAGGGGAAACGATTTGGCACGGGTCGAATCACTGGATTTCATGAGGAGTATGCGGCCGACATGGGGCGAGACACTGACCAGATTTAATCGGGTGATAGTCTGGTCAGAAGTATCTTCTAGGTTGTGCTGACATGGGGCCAGGAACGATGCAGATGTAAAAAGATCTAGGAGGAAAATAAATAAGGCTATAAAGGCTATAGTGGCGTTCAGAATGAAAAGAAAGCTGCCATGCGCTCCAGGGTATAGGAAAAATATTGCTGCAGGAGCTGCAGGGCCTCTGTAAACCTACTTACCTTGGCTCCAGCGGCTTCCTTCCTGCGTCGCCATGGCAACGCGGCGTCAAGAGGTCATGTAACGTTCCGTTGCTATGGCAACGTGACATCATGATGCCGGAGTGCAGTTAAGTGGAGGTTAGGGGGGGGGGGGGTGGGAGTGATGGGACCGCCGGCAGGGGGGCGCAAGGAAAAAAGTTTGCGCCCCCCTGCTCTAACCCAACATATAGCACCCTCTGCTGTCCTCCTTAGGACTAAATGATAGGCAAAGTGCAGCTGGCTTGATAGAAGCAGAGATCAGCTCGCGGCTAGAGCTGCAGGATAAAGGCACCATCTGCTTGTACTCACATATACCGCATGGAGCTTTGCTGCGTGCTGGAACGGCTCTCACTCGCGGGTATGGATTCTCCCCTCTCAATCGCGGGCTGGGCTACTCTGCCTCACAGACACACCGCACCGGGCTCCCGCTGCCGTCCTCCTCCACGCACCGGATGCTCCGTAGGGGACTCCCTCTGGCAGCCAGAGAAGCTCGCACTCGTGAGCTGTCAGCAAACCGCCTCCGATACTCCGCAGCACTCCACACAAGGGTTCCTGCTGCCGATCTCCCACAGCGTCAGGTCACGCTGCACGTCTGCACACCTGTAGTATGGGCACCTCCCTCCTCCCAGTAAGGGTGCCTCCAAAGACCACAGCCGAATAGAATAGAAAAAACAGGCTCCAGGGCACTCCTAAATCAGGATCCCAACTGGATATAAAAATAAATGCTGGTCTCCAAATGAATAAAGTGAAAAAGAATTTATTGCAACACATAGGTGGACAATTTTCTTTCTTTTTTTTTTTGTTACTGCCCACCTATATGTTGCAATAAATTCTTTTTCACTTTATTCATTTGGAGACCAGCATTTATTTTTATATCCAGTTGGGATCCTGATTGGTTTAGGAGTGCCCTGGAGCCTGTTTTTTTCTATTCTATAGTGGCATTCATGCTGGATTTAGGGGATATTACAATAAGACATGAGGACCTGGAGAGGGGGGAGGGTGAAAGATATCGGGAATGATATCCTGATTTTAGCGTGGCAAGCCGCATTAGAATAGGCAGTGAGGCTCGTGGGGGCTTGCAAGAGGAAGGCCAGTTCCGTGTCATTTTAGCTTAAGATGCCGACGAGCCAACATCCGTTTTGGATTTAGCATGGGGTTTGGATTACAAAGAAAGAAGATGGAAGAAAAGAAGAAACTAATGGCAGAAGAAGATGAAAGAAGATTTTTTTTTTACCTGATGCTGATTATCACGGAGGATGGCGGTGGATTGCGGTGGATGACGTTTTTGGTCAAGAGCTTCCTAATACGCCGGGAGTTGGGTGAAGACTTCTAAAAGGTAAGAAAAATATTGAATGATTTTAATTGTATTTTTTTTCAGTTTTTTTTATTGTATTTTTTTCTTTTTATGTTTTTGATTGTCCATTGACTGCCAACGTATTTATCTGTGCCCCTTTAAGGTACAGATAAATACTGTGACAGACAATGCATTTTTTTGGCAAATGCTTGTTTTGAATTTATTGTAATTTTTTCTGTTTCTGTTAATTGTTTTGAGTAAATTGTTATGTATATGGGTGGCTTGTCTTTATTAGAATGTAGGATTCATTTCTTTAAATGTTTTGTTGGTTAGCGGTTTAATTTATTTAATTATTTTGTTGGTTAGTGGTTTAATTTATTTTATTGTTCTGTTGATTAGGTGTTTATTTAATTGTATTCTTGTGTTTTGGGATAACATAATTGTTATTATTTTTCTGTTTTGGTGATTGATTAATTGTAAACATTTGTAGTTTAGGCTTTTTAGTTTTTTTATTCTTGTGGTATTTAGGTGCTTGTGTATTTCTTTTACTTTTGTGTATTTTTGTACTTGTTGATTTTTTTTTTGGTTGCCCATTGACTGCTATAGTGGCTTATCAATGGGCATGATGTACCATTGTGCCAATCAATGGGTAGAGGGTGGGTCATAATTTTATTATTTTTGTTTTTAGACACGTTGTTATGACCATACAGTTCCTTTTTCATATCAGACATTTTCTGATATATAGCCTAGGTGTATTAACACTTAAGTACAATACACTATTTGAAGTCCATCAGTCTGATAAACTAGAATATATATTAATTTGGGTTGTGTGCAGTTTAGGGGAATCTTTTTAATCCCTTGTGGATCACCTTGTATATGTCATTGTTTCTATCAATCAATCTCAAGAGTTCGATGGAAAACATATGAGAGAGAAAAAAGTTGTCAAAGTGTGTCAGCAAGGATGTCTTCTTTCTACCCCCTTTGTATCTAAAGCCCTCTCTCGTCTTAAACCTTTTTCACTGACTGCCCCACACCTCTGGAATGCCCTTCCCCTCAGTACCCGACTAGCACCCTCTCTATCCACCTTTAAGACCCACCTTAAGACACACTTGCTTAAAGAAGCATACGAATAGCACTGTGGACATTCTGAACACATGATACATAAAGCCTGGCCCCCTGCAGACGCACTTTACCAGAACTCCCTCCTACTGTCTCTGTACGTTCTCCCTACCTACCAATTAGACTGTAAGCTCCTCGGGGCAGGGACTCCTCTTCCTTAATGTTACTTTTATGTCTAAAGCACTTATTCCCATGATCTGTTATTTATATTATCTGTTATTTATTCGATTACCACATGTATTACTACTGTGAAGCGCTATGTACATTAATGGCGCTATATAAATAAAGACATACAATACAATACAATGAGAGAAAAGGGATTTTCCACTTGCTGCATAGATACAAATAGTAACTATGTCTTCAGAGGACTGAGTTGCTTTTACTTTCACTTGCTGCATATATTCCAGCCTACTTTAATGAGGTGAGAAGAATACACCAAGACGCGTTAACCTGCAAGTGTGATCAGCCCTTTACAGGATATTATTATCTGTAATATTATTTATCCCTTGTTACACTGTGTGAGCCAGAGGTGCAGTATATCTCCTGATTTGTAACTGTTCTTTTGTTTGTGTCCTTCCTATCTCTGATTACTATTATTATAAGGACAACACACCTATTTTGTTGGGCTCTGATTCACCTTTCCGTTTAATTTTCCTTTCTATAACTAAACCTGTTCTTTTTATTTGAAACTGCCTGTATGTACCTTGATATCCAACCTTGATATCTACTATCACTATTTTGGGGGCTCAATTCCCAATTTTCCTGCCCTTATAGTAACAGACGCTTAGCACTGTGTTAGCATTTTTGTGTATCATATTTCAAGGACATCCATACAAAACCTATAACTACATTTTTGTAAATAAAAACCTTGTGCTTAATCTTGCATTATTGCGTATTAGTACTGAGCAGTTCATCTTAACACAGATTCATATTTTGTTTCGCAATTAACAGAAGTATATTCCACCTATGCATCTTTTTCATGCTGTACATAATTGAGATGCCATGGCTTTTTGTACTTGAAAATTAGAGCAAAGCTTTGTTAGGAACATGATCACACAAAAGGGACTGTATTGAGTTCCA
>NC_134496.1:28477092-28494592 GCF_040206685.1 Ascaphus truei | reverse complement strand
TCTGGGGTCTTGACGGGAATCTTCATGCTGGTTGACGTGGCATTCATTGTGAGGGATTCTGTGGATATGGGAAAAGGGGCAAAGACTGAGCAGGCAGAAGAGATACGGGAAAAAGCTAAGAATGTAGAGGACAGATTTCAAGAACTGGAAAAGATTGGCAAAGAAATAGAGGATTATTTCTTACTGAAGTGATGCAACAATTAGAAGAATCTGCAGCTGTGCGGTTGATAATAAATTTGCGGAAAAGAAGGATGTTTGTAGAATACATTGCAGGCAAATTATACTATTCTTTTACACTCCGTGGCAGTTCCTCTAATTACTGCAACTAAACTGTTAGACGCCACAAACACTGCTACACATCTCCTGTAAGTGTTGCGGTAAATCTGTATTTTGTAATCCAACAATTTATTGCAAATCTAATTTATTCTATCGGATGCAAAAATGGGTACAAATGTATGATGTTTCTAACCAACATGGTCCTTTGTCAAAGTCCTGAGAAGGATCTTAACGGAGGACCTTGTTGGGCTGGAACGTTACCCATTTTTGCATTTGATGCATTAGTTTGAATTTCTATTGACAACTGAATGAGTGCTGTGTATTTCCTCTTCCTGTACTTGTGATTTTGTGCTTGAGTGGTGACCCGGACCATCTATATGCACCCTATTAAGCTAGGTTATATTTAGTATTTTCTAGCTTTTTTTGAGTGCCCCAGACATTTCTTTTTTTGTGGATGTGGGAAGTCAGGGAGCGCAATTCACCAATGGAAACATGAAAATACAAAACACACAATGATAGTGCAACCCTGTTGGAAAAAACAGATCTACAAGCCAGTTGCTGCCTAAACTGTTGGTATAGAGTGGCAAATAAACTGCAGCAGTGTGTTGAAAAAACCCAGTCACTACAGTAGGAGACAGGTATACATGGGAGCATAAATATCTTCACAGCAGCCGAAACAGATGGTGACCAGGAAGGAACAAGTGGCAAAAAACTACTCAAAACGAGGAAATATGCAGGGTAATGATGTATTCAAAATACAGAAGCCGCAACAGCGGTAGGCAATAAAAACTCACAGGAAAGCCCTGTAATGGGGCATATAACAGACACATCCACAACGTACCCCAAGGATCACCAAGGAAGATCCGGTGAAGGTTGAGCTGCAGTGTGTCACCGTTTGCATTGAGTTCCTTATTTTTATTTACAGTGTGTTATTGCAATTGTTTTCTAACGTAAACACCTGTGGAAGCGTCTGGTGAATTTCTGTCTCCTATTTCTTTTTTCTGTACTTATTAGAAATCTGCCTATATTGATTAATTAAATATTACAATAAACTGTCTCCTGTGATAGTGTGAATTTATTTGGGGACCAATCGGTTTCTTTGCTTGCTCTAAAATCTCTAGACAAGGCTTAACCTCTTCTGATATTTTGGCCTTGACAACCTCATATATATTAAAATGGTCACTGTTATAACCACAGAGACAAAGCAATGATGTACAGTATCTTCTCCTTAATATAACATCTCTCCTTAATAGTATTATATGGATAAAGATGGTGCTAGCAAACCTTAAAAATGTAAATTAACAAAATATAATCCATTTTTCCGAATTTTTAAACAAAAGTTCGCTCCAACACATGGAAAAAGAGAAGAATAAATATATTGTAATATTGTTATAACAGGACACTTTTGTGTGGAGAAGGGGTGAGAAATGCACTCACATTTAATTTTCTTGGCAGCCTTAACATCTATTCTCCTTTCTCACGGGTAGTTCCTCCCAAGACACCACAGAGTTGTTTAATGAAGTCAGCATCAAACCAAGCAAAAAAAGGCCCCAAAATACTGCAACACAATTTAGTGAACAATCTTCCTTTTTTTTTTTTGTGCTACATTTATTTATTCATCCTTATATTATTGTACTCGGGTTTTATTGTTTTTCAATTACTTTTTTGTTTCAGATGTTTTTATTGAAATTTCCAGCATAACAATTAACAGAGTACAACTGTAGTCAGATGCAATTACTAAAACAACTATGTCCAGATAGATAAAGGGGAGGAACCAAATAAAATGATATTAGTCATTTTACAAATATTACAAATGACCAATTGACACATAAATATGAATCGAAAGGGGGGATGGGGGTGAAGGCTATGGGGATATGAGCCCCTATCCACCCCATCCACTGCCAAACCCAACCAAAAGTCTCACATACAGCTCAACCCCGTTATAACGCGATCCGTTACGAGAATCCGCTTATAACGCGATGCAAGCGTGGCTCCCAATTTTTGTATTTATGAATACTTTACAACACGATTATTGGTATCTTAGCACAACCAATTAAAATTTGTCCGGCCACGTTCATGTGGCGTGCGCTCGTGAGTGTGCACATACGCTCACGGGCACTGGGCGTTTGCCAAGTCAAATTAAATTGACTTTGAGGCGCGCTGAGGGGGCACATGACCTCCTCAGTCAATCAGCGCCAGTCAGTGTTTTGGCCACGCCCCCTGCTCACGCTTACAGGAAAAGTTACCGGACACCCGAATGCTCATGCTTGTAGAGTTGGTGACATCACCACTCTCAAGCATGAGCGTTGTACGGGGGACGCAGCCTAAGAGAGAGACTGAAGCAGCCAAACTAACTGCATTGTATTCCTCTTCCTCAATTAGGAGAGCAGGTGAGTGAAAACCAGAACCACTGTAAACTCTGGCCTGGAGTTTCTATCCCACAGTCTCAGCAAATATGAAACTGGAATGGATCATTTTTTCCACTTTCTGCCTTAAAATCGGACAGACAGCTGCCTAATATTCTGGGACTATGTCACAATATATATACATATGTAACACCCTTCTCCCCCCCTCCCCAATCGCAGATAGAGACCCTGTGGGGAAATCTACATATGTTACCAGGTGTATGGTGCATTACCTGTCAGGCTCACAGGTGGCCTGAACCTCCACCACTGGGAGCCTGGGGTGTATCCTGGAACGTACTGCTTTACAGTAAATACTTACACCAGGTTATGGATAAAACAGTTTACTATATGCAACTTAGTATAACACATCACAATATAACATCAACAGCATCACAGCAGTGTTACCCTTTAACCTGGCTTCACTGGGCCTCACCACACAGCATATACCCAAGAGTCCCACAACCCCACCCAAGTGTGAGACAGCGCTGCCCACTAGATGGTGTATAGTTGGTTCACTTGGTGTATACCTGCCCGGGGCTCCTGCACCCGGGTACAGCAAAATAATGGTAAGAGGATCCGTCTGCGTCCAGCGCTGAAGCCGCAGCAATGGTGTCCTCTTCCAATTCGGAGGGTCTTCCTCTGAGTGATCTCACCGTCAGATAGTCTCTATCTTGAGTGAGGTAGGTCTGGTCCCAGACCAAACTTGTCAGGGTCTCGCAGCACTGCAGCTGTGTCCCTGAACTTACACACTAATAAAGGGTAAAGGGTCCCTAACTGAAGGGGCCTTCCCTGTAGCAGCCACAATATAGAATATGACTCAGGGTCTATCTGGGGCCTAGGGAGTAACCTGGCCTAGTATAGGGGCTACGGCTCCCTACACACACCCTTCCCTAACCTGCTCCCAGCTCTGACTGACGTCCTTTCCCAGCGCGCCAAAATGTATCTCTTTGCAGGGGAAGCTCTGCCACGCGATTGGCTGCTATGGGTCAGGTGGTTAGCATGCCCCTATGCATCCTGGGGCTTGTAGTCCTTTGCAGACCTCTTTTCTATTGGTGCCGCATGCGCGATCGCAACTGTGCATGCGCGACATTGTAATGGCCGCCGCGAGCTCTATCTGCGCATGCGCGGACCTGTAATGGCCGCCGCTCTCTCTGGCACTCATGCGCATGCACAAAGCCCTTACTTGGCTTCCTGCCTTTTGCGCATGCATGCGCAACTGAAAAAAAACTGGAAAAAAAAACATTCAATATAAATATCCTTGGCTTTCTTTTACAATTAGGATATCTTATTCTTTATGTCTATCCCATGCATATTTTCATCTCCTTTCTGTATTAGCCCCTACCACATCTGTTGGGAGGGGTTCCACAAATCTACCACCCACCACGTAAATAAATCCTTCCTCTTATTTCCCCTTAGCTGACACCCTCCAGCTTCAGAGACTGACCTCTTGTGCTAGCCTTTTGTGCTCCTCTTCTGTGATATATGCTTCCCTCTTGAACTTTGTTGAAACCCTCCATGTATTTGAAAGTTTCTATCTTATCCCCCACTCCCTTCTATACTCCAAGCTGTACATATTAAAGGGGTAATCCCTCCTAAGACCAAAGTGAACTAATTCCAGTTACATGATTAAAGCTGCAGTTCAGGCAATATCCTGCATGTGTGTTTTTTAATAAATCAGTTCTGTAGTAAGAAAAAATACTTTTAGCATTTTCTGTTTTAAAAAACAACAACTTTGAAAGACCAATTTTCTTGTATTCTATTTTAACAAGCATGCTTGTTCCTATAGCAACGATTTACATTCCCCATATTTAAAGATGTCGCCAAACTTTGCCAATCAATAGACGGAGAACGAATTGACCGGCAGCTATGCAGTTTTTTTTAGGTAAGTAGAGATTGCACAACTGAAACTATTGAAGTAAAAAACAAAACAAAATCGGGAGCCTGAACTGCAGCTTTAAGGGGTCTCATCTGGCTAATTGTATACATGGTTTATTCAAATCTGACACCTCTAATTATTTTGTATTTATTTTCTCAAGTTAAGACTTGGAAGGGGTTTGAATTCCTCTAGCTGCTCTATTTTGCGTGATGTCCATGTGTGAGAAGCAAGGGTTTTACAGCCAGAGTCCCTCCTCCTATTATCTTTAACTCTCTGATAAGGACAGGCTGGGGGTAAATACTTGATTGACAAACACTTCCACATTTGGAGGTGCCTCGGAAATACTACTGGCTGACTATGTTATATTGCACCTTCAAGGTTCTTCAGTCTTTCCTGATACATTTTATGGTGTAGGGGAGGAGTGGCTCAGTGGTTAAAGACACTGAATCTGAATGACAATGGCTCAGTGGTTAAAGACACTGAATCTGAATGACAAGAACTACACTGAGTTAGAAGCAGTGGTTCAATTCCTGGGGTCGGCTTATTGTGATCACGGGCAACTCACTTTATCTCCCTGTGTCCCAGGCACTAAAAACAAAGATTGTAAACTTTATGGCCTGTGTCTGGAAAAAATGATATGTGCTGCAGACGGTGGACTATACTGTAATTGTCTAAAAGCACTTTGAGTCCAATTGGGAGAAAAGCAGTAGATAAAATAAAATGTATTATTATGTTTATTATTTGAAGATGGTAGACACGAGATCCAGGGGGAAGAAACAAACAAAGCTAAGTGCAGCAGAATGGTAATGGGTTAAATGTAAGTTTCCACAATCTTGGCTCTTTCAAAATGACTACTTACAAGATGTAAGAGTCATAAACAGCAAGGTTGACTACTAGTCAGTGGAGAGTAAGCGCAGTAGTGGTCATCAGGGTGGTTCTGGTACTCAGGAGGTTAAGTTCCACAATGCAAAAGAGAGAACAAGAACTGGCATAGCACAGATCAACCAAGATATAAAAAGTTTATCTAAATATAAGTAATACACTCACAATATGAATGATAAAAACGGGCATGTCACACTTCATAAGTGTAAGTGAGGATATCAGCAGCCAGCTGGCTCACCATCCCGCAGCTCTCGGTACTCGTCTGTCTCTGCCTCTGCTTCAGTGCGTCGTCGCATGGCTCAGCGTCTGACGTCAAATCCGGCTTCCTCGGTATGGTGGGGCTGGCCTCCAATGACTCCTCTCCAGACAGCTCCGTGCAGAACACTCCCACTCTACGCGTTTCGCTACGTGAATCACGTCGGCTTCGTCAGGAGTGTGAAGTCATGCAGTAACACTTGTGCTCTATATAGCATGGTTGTTAATTAATAATGGGGAACATCTGTTTCCTTAAAGTACTAATGGGGTTGGTAACTATAGTAATGGAATGCATAATGAACATAGGGAGGTGCATATGGCAGATAGTGAGATATACATAGAAGACTGGCAAGGGGAAGGCTTATATTGAGCTAACAAATGACATATATTAAACACAGTTTATAAAAAATAAAGTCCTCATTATGGGTTTACCCAGGGTACTCAGCAATGGAAACAAACTAATAAGAAGAACATATGGGTTCTACAAAAAACATATAAACTGGTCAAAATACTTGCAGGGAAAGCACACTGTCCTGGAACTAGATTCCATATTCCTTTGTCCTTCCTTTAGTTATGGGATCCATTTCTCCCTTGTTTAACTGCCTGTCAGTTTCCCCTCTCCCAGCAGCAACGCTGCATGTAAAATGCAACATTATTGCTACATGTTGTAGTTCCCTCAGACATTCTGTGAGTTGCCATAGCAGCCCCAGCCTTTCTCTCCAGAATGGGTTAGTCTGCCCCCCCTTCTGTTTGTTTTAAGATAGTCTGTCCCAAGGCTATTCCTTTACCCACACTGCTTCTCACTTCCTTTCCACCCTAGATCACAGTGAGTACAGTCCTGTCTGCATCCACCCCTGGTAAGGCCTTGCTCTCTTACCATAGTCTAACCTCATAGAAGCATCCCACATAGAGAAGCCCTCTCTGCCTACACTACACCTACAAGTTCCTGTGTTTTCTACTCCCGCAATAAAGTTAAGAAAGACATTAAGGACTTGTCATGCTTTGGAAGAGGGAAGACATGAGTTAAAGCTAACTGAAGCTATTCATACCTCAACACGTGACCCTAGCTCCAGGATAGTAAGAGAGAGACCGTGTACTAGAGGTCTACGCAGAAGCTATCACTCACAGCCTTCATGCTACAAAGTGCAGCTCTACACAGCTATACAGCAAACAGCTACAGCTTTCTGCAAAACAAGCAGCAGTTTAAACAGCACAGTAAAACAAAGACCTGTGTTAAGGAATCACACAGGAGCTACTACTCAAACACTTTATGCTATACAGAATAGTCTCTGGACAAGCAGCAGATTCACACTGGGCACAGCCAGCTTCAACCCTACACCTAAGGCAGCTTCTTTACAGACTGAGTGCACTTTACACACAGAGCCTTGATCGCCTTCTCTGTTTTTTTGAGTCCACCCCCTGCACAGTCCCATAGTGAGGATCCACCATCTAACCTACCCCTGCGCACGTCCCCACGGCCAGCGCCATCAAGGGCCACGCCACCGGACACCCGCCAGGACACGGGTCAGAGCTGCACGCTGCAGGACACCGCTCGGCACCATCTGAGACAGACGCCCATCGCTGACAAGGTAAAAGACCGCACGCCACACGCACTGGCAAAAGGTCTACACACACCTACAGCATGGTAGAACTCAAAGCCTCACCAGACATCACGCAGGAAAGCGATCACTCAGACACAGAGAACGCCGCGCAACCGCAACAGGTGCAGGCAGGCGCAAGGCCCAAACGGACAGTCACACTGACACAAAAGGCCCGCGAAAAATATGAGACTGACATTGAAGCACACCGCGAAAAGTTAGAGAAGGCCTGGGAGGACACTGGTCGTGAAATATGTAACGTTGCAAGTACTAGCGATCAGGAGAAACAAATTAGGCAAGCTATAGCCCAATTGAGGTCAAGTCACAAACGTTACCAAATGCTGTCACAAACATATCTCGCCTACCTAAAAAGAATTAACACGGAGGAAAGCCTCAGCGAACGTGACCAGCAGGAGGCAACTGACCTGGAGCGTGACGGCTTCGTGCAGACCACTATCACTGAGGCCGAAGACCAGAGAAAGGACCTTTTGCTGGAAACTGCATCACAGCCCTCCAGCACATCCAGACACTCATCAAGGTCAGCAAGATCAGCGCAATCTCACGCGTCTAGCGCAAGCGCAAACGCTACCAAGGCGCGAGCCACCGCAGAGGCCGCACGTGCCAGGACCGAATATGGTCGGAGAGAGGCAGCCGTAAAAAAAGGCAGAAAAGGTGCGCATAGAAGAGGAGGAGCAGGTCGCTGCCTCCGCTGCCAATGCCGCCGCCGCCGCTGCTGCCACCGCCGCTGCTACCACCACCACTGCCAATGCGCGTAGAAAGGCCGAATTAGACGCGGATCTAGAGGCTCTAAGCAAAGAAGAGGACGCCGCTGCCGCAATAGCCCAAGCCGAAGTCTTAGAAGCCGCCGCGAGACAGGACAGCGGGGAGCTACCGTACAGACGGATAGCCTCAGAGGATCCAGCCCAACGCACTGAAGACTACGTAAGGAGCCTCTTCAGCGTAAACATCAGCGCACCATCTCAACACGGAGGGAGTGACACCACAGACACCGAAGACTTGCTAGGTCCACGAGGAGGAGACGCTGCTCCGCCAATGGCACATGCTGCCTGGGATAGCCACAGCCGCAACAGTGATCCACACGCCAGCACGCACACGGGTGCACTACAACGGGCTCGCCATCCAGGTACACCCACACGGGGAAACACAGCCCCTCACACCGACCAGCAGTCATCACGCGTCCACGCCAAGGAAGAGGCTACCGCACAGACCCTCCCAGCAACTACCTCAGAATGGGACAAGCACGCCGATGCCTCAGGCCTGACAGACATAGCCAAGTATATGATCCGGCGCGACCTGGTGCAAGCAGGGCTCATCTGCTTCGACGACCGCCCTGAGAACTACCGGACGTGGAAGTTCACGTTCAAAGACGCAATCAAGAGATTGGACTTCTCAGCAAGGGAAGAGCTCAACCTGCTATTCAAGTTCCTGGGGAACGAATCCAGGGAGTATGCGAATAGACTGCGGGCAGCAAACGCACACCAACCCTAAGTAGGTCTTGACCTAGTGTGGGAAAGACTGGAAGAATCCTACGGCAGCCCCGAAGCAGTCGAGGATTCGCTCTTCAAAAGAGTCGAAAACTTCCCCAAGATCACAACTAAAGACTACTCGAAGTTACGAGATCTTGGAGACCTGCTGCAAGAACTGGAGTTCGCAAGGAAAGACCATTCCTTAATAGGTCTCAACGTCCTAGACTCAGCTCGTGGAGTAAGACCCATCCTGGAGAAACTACCCTTCAACCTCCAAGAAAGGTGGATTTCACAAGGCTCCAAATACAAAAGGGAGAAACAAGTCGTTTACCCCCCATTCTCAGTTTTCTTGAGCTTCATTCGCGAAGCAGCCAGGACAAGGAACGACCCCAGCTTCTTCTTAGGTGCGCAAACCACACACAGTGCAAGCAGCCCGAGGACAGAGAGACCAGTGGCGAGATACGGTAACACCCAAACACCCATCTCGGTCTGCAGGACGAACGTGCCTCCCACGACCCAAACTACTCCCGATCGGTCGATCGCCGGAGACAAGAAACCAAGGGACCTTAACAAAGAATGCCCTATACACAGAAGGCCGCATCCGCTTAACGAGTGTATCGGATTCAGAATGAAACCCATAGAGGAGCGAAAGAACTTACTCAGGGAATGGGGAGCTTGTTTCAAATGTTGTGCTTCCACAACTCATTTATACAAAGACTGTAAAGAAGAAATCAAATGTACGGTGTGCGAAAGTGACAAGCATGTGACATCGTTACACCCAGAGGCATTGACACCCCACCAACTCAACAACCCATCCTCTGTAGCGGAGCATGGCGGGGAGGAAGGAGAAGGAGAGCCAACGTCCGTCACATCTCAGCGCACTGAGGTTTGCGGAAAAGAAGGTGACAAAATGTCCTGCTCCAAAATATGCCTTGTCGCAGTGCACCCCCAGGGACAACCTGAGAAGGCTATTCGGATGTATGCAATCCTCGACGACCAAAGCAACAGATCATTGGCGAAGACGGAGTTCTTTAACATATTCAACTTACAGGACAATGCCTCAACCTACACCCTCAGAACCTGTGCAGGGTCAACTGAGTCAACAGGGAGAAGAGCAAGCGGTTACGTCATACGTTCGGTGGATAACAGAGTGAAGATAGCTCTCCCCACACTCATCGAGTGCAGCCTCATGGCCACAAACAGAGACGAGATTCCCATACCGGACATGGCACGCCATTACCCGCACCTCAGAGGAATAGCCAACTACATCCTGCCGGTAGAACAAGGCGCCAAGATCTTGCTACTGCTCGGTAGGGACATCATGAGGGTACATAAAGTCCGTAAACAGCTTAACGGACCCCACAACGCGCCATATGCCATACTTGACCTAGGATGGGTGATAGTGGGCAACGCGTGCACCGACAAAGAGCACGGACGAGACTATGTTGACGCCCGCAGAACGGTAGTAACAGAATGTGGACACACATCTCTCTCTGAACCATGTCTTGGCTATCTCCAAGTGACCGAAGGGCCAAGTGAAGAGAAAAGACAAGGTCATAGCCCTGAGGTCAACAAAAACATCCTTGCATCGGAGGGATGTGACAATGGCCTAAGATGCTTAGCGGTTCAGATAACCAAAGATGACGAGTCGACTCCACCAAAGGAAGAAAGTAACCTCCCAAAGGTGACCGACAAAGGGGTCATCCAAAATACAATAAACAATCGGACGATCCTCTCGCGAGCAATAGCACGGCTAGGACGTACAGTCGTTCCTCTCCACAGAGTATCCAGCGATAAAGCAGCCAGCTGTCACGGCTGGCATAACCGCAAAAGACTGCGCCCTACAGGTGAAGCCACAGTGTCAAAAGGACTGCTCGTTCACACACATAAGAGGAGACAGTTGCAGAGACATTTCCCAAAAGGATTTACAAGGACAAAAGAGACTGTTCTTCGTCATGTCCAGGGAGAGAACAACCTCCTGAGGGCAGTCAACAAAGAGACACAAAGGCGTTTCACCAAATTACGTGGAGATGTTCTCGTACAAGAGAAAAGCACCGACGACCTACGGTGCACAGCGTTCCAGACGACAAGGAACGACGACAAACAAACACCATTGAGGGAAGATAGAGGATTCCCGAGGTTAACAGTCAAGGAGCTCGTTAAAGACGGGCCGGGCAGCTGGGTGAACCCGCTACTATTCTGTTCACCAAAAAGACGCCTCCTGAACAGTGGAGAACATGCCATCTCTAGGTTCACTTCGCACCTCTGCGACCTACAAAGGGAACCGGAGACCAAAAACAACTTTGTGGCCTTCATCCAGAAGATATTCCTTACCGGCCACGCAAAGCCAGCACCTCTAATGAAGGAAGGTGAAGAATGCTGGTACCTCCAATCATCTGGGGCTGACCACCCTCAGGAAACCGATCAAATCCGGATAGTGTTCAGCCCCAGCGCTCAGCTCCAGGGAGTCCCCCTGCACGACGCCCTCTCTACTGGACTAGACACGACAACCAGTCTTCCAGGAGTGTTGTTCCGCTTCTGCAAGGCGCCAAAAGCCATCTCCTTTTGCCAAACGCCAGGTGATAGAGCGACAGGCTACCACGACTGGCATACCTACAAGGGGGCGCACTCTGTGGGCAAAACTACAGAGACAAAAAGACTGTTCTCTTACAAGGCTAAAAGGAAACAGTACCAGAGACTTTTACACAAAGACATTGTGGTGCAACCAGCAAACCTGGAGCCGTGCATCCACCCTGCATCCTTTGCCAAAGAACCTTGGCCATGGGACATTGATACCAGTGATACCGGCCGGTGTCACTTCGCTATGTGGACATGGACTCTTGTACTGTTTGAGAATGTGATATTATCTTTGTTATGCATTGCACATATGTTCCACATAGTTTGTTATATAGTGGTATCTACAGATACCAGACGGAGAGAGTCCTGGAACTAGATTCCATATTCCTTTGTCCTTCCTTTAGTTATGGGATCCATTTCTCCCTTGTTTAACTGCCTGTCAGTTTCCCCTGTCCCAGCAGCAACGCTGCATGTAAAATGCAACATTATTGCTACATGTTGTAGTTCCCTCAGACATTCTGTGAGTTGCCATAGCAGCCCCAGCCTTTCTCTCCAGAATGGGTTAGTCTGCCCCCCCTTCTGTTTGTTTTAAGATAGTCTGTCCCAAGGCTATTCCTTTACCCACACTGCTTCTCACTTCCTTTCCACCCTAGATCACAGTGAGTACAGTCCTGTCTGCATCCACCCCTGGTAAGGCCTTGCTCTCTTACCATAGTCTAACCTCATAGAAGCATCCCACATAGAGAAGCCCTCTCTGCCTACACTACACCTACAAGTTCCTGTGTTTTCTACTCCCGCAATAAAGTTAAGAAAGACATTAAGGACTTGTCATGCTTTGGAAGAGGGAAGACATGAGTTAAAGCTAACTGAAGCTATTCATACCTCAACACGTGACCCTAGCTCCAGGATACACACAATTTATACAAATTAGTTATAAAATCCAAAAAATTTTGAAGTATAAAAATTAATAAAGATTAAAAGTTAATCTGGCATGGTGATAATCATTTATAATAACAATGGGCCTGGGAGTGAACTTTAACACATAAATTATTATGATACACATAGGAAGGGATTAGACTATATAGTCACTCAGACTAAAAAAGAAACCGTATAATCACTTAAATATACAGAGATAAAGAAAGAACACAAAATATGCCTAAAGGGGAGACATAAAATCAGTGTTAGTACATGTTTATTTCAGGAATGGCAAAATGTTCAATTCCATGTTTAAACCTCTTGGTGTGAGACTCCCCAAACGGTGAATCCAGAAAGATTCTCTCTTTAGTAGTTCTATTTCTCTATCTCCCCCTCTCCAATGTTGTTTAACCTGTTCTATAGCAGTGTATTTTATACCTGTCGGATCACCTTGGTGGAATGTTGCAAAATGTTCAGATACATTGTGGGTCTTTAGTTGTCTGTTTATGCTGCTCAGATGTTCTAGAATCCTAGTTCTGATTGGTCTAGCAGTTTTCCCTACATATTGGAGTTTGCACGGGCACTCCAATATATAAATGACATGATCCGATCTACAGGTGAGACAGGTTTTAATATTAAAACTTTCGTTAGTAACATTGGAGGTGAAATTTACAGTATTTGCAGATTTAAACTGGCATGCCCTGCAGGTTTTACACCCAAAGAAACCCTTACTGTGATTTAGCCAATTCCCTTGGCTGGATTTCTTCTGTCTCAATGCACTAGGTGCCAGTTGATATTTCAGATTTTTGGCTTACCGAAGTAGAACATTGGGTTTGTCTGGAATTTCTTTACCTAATATGGGATCATTTTTTAGGATGTCCCAATGTTTATTTAGGATACTGGTGATCTTTTTCGATTCTTTGTTGTAACCTGTGATAAATGCAAAATCTAAGTTTTTCTTTTTCTTAATTCTAGGTTTCAACAGGTCACCTCTATTTTTCCCTTCTGCTTCCACCATTGCTCTATCCAGAAGCCCCTCATCATAATCTTTCTCCAAAAATCTGTTTTTAATAAAGTCTGCTTGTTCCAAAAATTGATTTCTATCTGTGCAGTTTCTTTTTAGTCGGTTAAATTGGCCTAATGGCACATTGTCCATCCATCTAGGTAAGTGGCTACTGGATCTCAAAATATAGTTATTTTTATCGATTTCTTTAAAGAAAGTTTTCGTCTTAATTCTATTATCTTCTATATAGATAACCAGGTCTAAAAAATGTACACTATCTCTACTATGTGTACTCGTGAAATTTAGATTCTTTGTATTGGTATTAATATACTCAATGAATGTGTTAAATTCCGCCTCACTCCTCTTCCATATTAAAAACACATCATCGATGAAACGGCGCCAGAGCACCAGGCCCGCCTCGGGTCCACCTCCCACAGGCCAGATGGACTCCTCCCAATCCGCCATGAAGAGGTTGGCGTAACTGGGGGCGAACCTGGACCCATCGCCGTTCCACAATTCTGTAAATAAAAATCTCCACCATACCAAAAATAATTATGATTTAAAATGAACTGTATGCTTTCCACAATGAATTCTGCCAGGATTTCCGGTAATTCTGTATCCTGTTCTAATATGTGTTTTATAGCATCACAACCCCTATCATGATGTATCAACGTATAAAGCGATGTGACATCACACGTGGCCATTAGATAGTGATCTTCCCATTTTAACTCATTTAGTGTGTTAAGAATATCCATTGTGTCTCTTAGATATGACTTTATCACTATACCATTGCACTAGTCTTCGGGTGATTGGGCTGCACGTTTAAAAGGTTATTATGGAGATCACTCAAAATAGTAACAATGTATTCTCAAAAAGATTATTGAGAAATGTTAAATTTGATTCTACACCAGTTGAAGAAGTCACAGTAGATGAGAATGATATGGGTAATATGATTACAACTGAGTTCCTGAAACTAGAAAGGTTTATGATAAACGACACTAAGAAATGGTTGGATGTGACCTTTTTAGAACAGTATAAAAATTGTGGCAGGGTACCAAGAGGTTTAAGAATTGGAAAAAAACCTTCCTTTGATTTGGAAGATGCAGAATTTTTATCAGATTGGAACAGTATATTAGATAAATGTTCCGAGGATTTAATTAATTTGATAATTAAACAACAGAAAGCCCATCTAAAACAACTAGATGAGGATATTAATGAAATGCAAGATAAATTAACTGCAGTAGAACATACAAGTGAATTTAAAGAAAAGGATAGATTGCTACAAATAAAAATAGATTCCATTTCAAAGGAAACTGAAACAAATAAATTAAAAAAATTCAAAAGAGATGCACAATGTTCTCTAGGTGAAGTCTTAACAATGATTTACAAGTGGTATCACTACAGTCCATCATGGTCATACTCCTCCACCTCAACAGTTCTCTGTTGTGTAATATTGTGCCCTGCTTTTTCTGTGACTGATAAGATTTTTTTGCCTGTTTTCCATGTGCCCCAAACGGGCCACGCACTCGAGGATGATGATTACACATGACATGGTATTGGCTGCTGTTGTCCAACAGTGTGTGCTGTTTCTGAAGCTCACAATGAGGGTATTGGTGCCATGTTTTTTATTTAATTTTTTTACTTTGCAATATAGAATATATAGGCAAGTCCCTTTTTTACTTTTCAGTGTACTGCTAGTAATAGGAGCACTGGTGCTACTAGTTTTGGGGATAGCTACTACTGCCTGCTGTTTACTGAGTGATTGACTATCATTACCTTCTGCACAGCTATCACCAACTCCGCTAACCATTATTGTGGCACCAATGATCACATCACCTCCCCCACTATTACCATCAGAATCTTTGGCCTCCCCTTCTTGTGCAGTTTGTGAACCACTCGCCTTATCAAGAGCTTGGTTTATCATCATCATCCACCTTCTCCATCTCTGCTTCAATCGCTCCCTCGGTCATTCCTTCTCCCTCCAACCCCTCAGAGTCTTGAAATAGAATAGCTAGATTCCATTTAGCATCCATCCTCCCAGACCCAGTACCTGATGTTGCACATTTACTGCGATATACTGTAGGAGAATGTATCAGATTCTGACTCAGACCCCTCACAGGTAGTTTTGCCAGTGCCCTTCTACCTTCTTTCACATTAGTAATGTGTGTAATTAGTTTGGCATTTATGGATTTGCTCTGTAAGCCACTTGTAGTCTTGCCAAAAAAATAAATCTATGTTTGCTCCTGTGCCCAACCCACCCTAACTCCTGATTAACTCAGTGGAGTAATGGAATCTGCTGATTGTAAATATTGAAAACTGGATGCCGACCAAACGGAGGCTGGGAAAGTATACAAGGAGATGCATATCACAGCTCCACAGTTGCTCACGGTTGGTCTCAGTGTCTAGAGTCCAATGGATGAATGAACTATATGGACCTGTGGTGGTTTTCCCTTATACCTGGGATGGACCACTGACGCGTCATCCAGGGTAAGCTAGCCTTGGCAGCGCCCTGCACCCAGCAAGCTTGGAGTACTCACATATATACCCATTTTGGTAACGTATTGACTGATTAGTACATGTGGTTCACCATCCGCTCCAGCCAAATAAACTTTTGTTTTTTTACCTCTGCATTTTGCCCGGTTTCCAATCCCAAGTAGTCTGGACAACCTCAATTGTGACACTGAATTTGCATCATTTTGGTAGCCATTTTCATTGCCAATAAACCCCAAAGTCCCCCATGGTTCTTTTTAGTTGACATTTTTGCAGGGAGATTTAGAGAACATTAATTTTAAACAAAAAACTTGGTGGCAATAATTAGTGAAAGACTGAATTATAATGTGAATAATCCAGTGAGTATAAATAAGCCTCTACTCAACCCTTCATTTAAACTGTTTCCACAAGTCTAATCACACATATGACTCCAAACACTGAGGGGAGCGGTGGCTGGATACAGTACAATGAAAAAATAAAAACTACGTAGAGTAATAACGTTGTGACTATATTGATGAATCAAATCTTCAGTGGTCCTACTCACACTTTAGATGTTCATATAGGTTTATCCAAAACTGTGGCAGTGATGATAAGTGAACGATGTGGGTGTCCAGCGTGCTCAAAGAAAAGACAACAATAATGTCGATGGTACAAGCTATTCAGTCTAAAACAAAAACCCTTATTCAAAGGCTTAGGGTAGGTCCCTGCTCTAGATGGCGGCGCGCGCGCCTCTCACCAGCCCCTTACCTACTCCCGAGCTGTCCCCAGTGACTCCTCGCTTCCTTGCTCACTGCATGCTGTGACGCGTCATGAAAAGGAAAAAGTGTGCACTGTCCTCAACTTCCATCTCTTCACAGCCTATGTGATTCTCCCTACAGCTCCCATGGTCAGCGAGGCAAGATCCACATGCAAATAAAACCAAAAAGGGGGCGCATAAGAGAAAGCAGAGAGACAAAATAATGCAATTAAACACAATTTATATGTACACTAAGAAACATGTACATTACACTTAAAAATAAGACCGGATCACATAATCCAAATAAACACACAACACCAAGACAAGCCACACTGAAGGCACTCGTATCATTTCCTAGATGTTATATAGAACGGAGGGTAAAGGCTTACGTGATGAAAATTAGCCAAACCAATTCTCCAAAAGAGGGTGTATGTGTGCGTAGCTTCCGGAGTTCGTCGTCACGAACCCTACCATTGGCTTACGGACTCAACCCTTCTATGTCGGATTTAGCAAGTACCGAACCATGGGCGTCCGCAGAAATGTTTTCAGGGGGGGGCATAATTTTAACTAGACAGAGAGAGAGAGTGGGTGTGGGGGTGTGTGGGTGACGGTGTGGGTGACTGACACTTGGGTGGGTGGGTGACTGACTGACTCATGTGTGACTGAAACATGGGTGGGTGACTGACTGACTGTGGGTTGGTGTCTGTATTCATTCACAGACAGACAGACACAAATACACACACTCTCCCTCTCAGTCTCTCCCTCTCAGTCTCTCCCTCTCAGACTCTCCCTCTCAGACTCTCCCTCTCAGACTCTCCCTCTCAGACTCTCCCTCTCAGACTCTCCCTCTCAGACTCTCCCTCTCAGACTCTCCCTCTCAGACTCTCCCTCTCAGACTCTCCCTCTCAGACTCTCCCTCTCAGTCTCTCCCTCTCAGTCTCTCCCTCTCAGTCTCTCCCTCTCAGTCTCTCCCTCTCAGATTCTCCCTCTCAGTCTCTCC